>NC_054755.1:30792458-31020216 GCF_018143015.1 Lytechinus variegatus
TTACTCATCGACACGGTCGGATCGACACCTTTATTTCAACACTCGTATTAAAAAGGCAATATGTTGGAGGCCCGATTTTTTATAGAAAATAAATACATTTTAATTCCAAATTTAACGTGTTTTATCCCAGTTTATAGATCGCATTTTCCACACAACAGTTGCTTTACGATTTATTTGTTAGATTTATGGTATATAATTCTCAATTTTATATGACAATTGATTCAGAAGTTTACAATGGACCATATTTACTAGATTACCGGGGTTTTACCTAAACCTATAGGCTTTAATAAAGCACGTTCATATTGACAGTTCGTAAATATTTTCAAATGATAAAGTTTCTAGTTCACATTACTTGTAAAATAAGAGTCTCATAAAACTCAATTCTAGTGAGCACGATCAAACAACCATCTGAATATATTCTGAAATTATTAAAAAAATATTTGCTACTTTTACAGACCCGTAAGACGTCAAATAAACTTGGATTAACCTTGACAGGTCTTATATCTCTAACATGACACTTACCTGAAGGTCAACTGAGATCACGGTGTCTTCGAAAAAAATATGGGAATTCAAGAAAGTTGAAATAATAGAATCTTGGATGCCACAAGGGAAAGTATTTATTTTTGGTTAGATATCAGATCCGATTGCTCTTAGGATTAAGAAACAAAGTGTATTGTGTCGTGGGAAAGGTGTCAGGCTCTGTATTTCGAAACCTTTAAGATTTTTGTGTTAATTTCATTACGTTGAAACATGACGCAAATGTATGCAAACTGAACATAATATGCCGAATGTGACGTTTTAAATCGTTTAACTGCAGCTTACAAGGTGACATTCGAACAGAAACAACCCAAGGGGGCTGTTGCATAAAAAAACTCTGCCAATTTTGCCAAAGTGTTTTTAATGTGTAAGTTTCAATGGCATAATTTTGTTTGCCAGAGTTTATGTTTATTTGCTATATTTTTATGGCAAAAGTTTTATGCAACGGGACCGGGATATTTTTAAAGGGGGAGTGGTTCGAGGGGATGACGTCATTTTTTCTTGATTAGATTATCGGAGTGTTATAGGTTTGTAGACGATCGACCCAGACATTACTCTTGCCTTGTTCATTTTTTTCTTCTAATTTTTACCTCAATAATGTTTTCCGCTCCATTCTTTCACACTCTTTTCACTATATCATGTACACTGCGTGACCCCATGCCGCCCGAGGCGCTTGCCCCTGCAAAGTTTGACTCATTGAATTCCCGTTCCCCCCCCCAAAAAAAAAACATGTCCCGTGAAACTGGCGGCATATTATGCACATAAATACATTATTCTCTTGTACTTCTTTAGAAATTCGAAGCTGGGTCATCTATTCTTTATAAAAAAATTCGGGATTAAAGTCACCCCAGAATAATCGTCATGTCTGGCGTCACAAGGCAATATGTTGAATTCAAATAAACCCATGATTTAAAATTTCTCTTTTCATTCTGTTTTGGAGCAGTCATTTATCACGATCCCTGACAATAGGCCTATATACGCATATACGCATGATACATGTACATGTACATTATTTTTTCATGAATCTGTGACATATTATCAATCTTGTCATCGTCGACAACAAAGAAATCTCGATATACAAATACCAGTCGTATATAGTTCTTTCAGCAAACATTGGTGTTAGTGCTTAAATCTGGGGACCTAATCATTTATTTTGCCACCCAAAAGATGTTACCCTGGGCATAAATACAATGATCAGAAAACTATGAGTCGGTTGAGAACTTCAATAGGTATCTGCATTACATGTCGGGACGCATCACGGCTACGGAGAGGGGGGGGGGGACTGATGACGACCGCCCCTGTCAAGTTTTTCAAGGGGGGGTACAGAGATGGGAAAATGGAAGTTAAAGAGAAAAGAAGAAAGAATGTTATTGCACAAAAGGAAGATTTTCATTCTTGACTTGTAATCTTTGTTTTCGCTTGGACCAGGAAATTTTGAACAGGCCTCTATCATATCTATTGGCATTTTCGCCAAGTTAGGTCAGTCCACGCCAGTCATTGTTCGCGTCATGGCTATCCAGTGGGGCGGAGTGGCGGCGCTGGTGGTGTTCTATCTGCTCATCTTCGCTGTCGGAATATGGGCATCCAGGAAGATCAAAGGGTCTGCTAATACGGAGAGAGCAATGGTAGCAGACAGAGATTTTGGCTGGGGCGTTGGCCTTTTTACGTTGATCGGTGAGTCTTTCACGAACCCATGCCAAAATGCAATATAAAAAAGTTGTTTATTAATGTAACCCCTGAATGAACTTTATGAACCATTATTAGAGTGCACCCGAAGGGGAGATGCATTGATATCATAACCAATCACATGCAATGTTACCGCATCAATATTTCAAATATATACACTCTAAGAAAAAACACATGAATAAAGGTGACCGCACACCTTACGACTGATCTGCGACCCGATTTCAGAATCAAATGTAGTAGAATTTAATGCTAATATTGAGACTTGGAATATCTTACTGTGTTAAGTTCGAAATCGTCGTACGGATACCTATGTTCAAATCTGTGACTGTGCTATCATCCTTCTTAGATTAAAAGCGTCTAATATCTAGTCATATCATTCGTGCGATCGGCTACGATTTGAAACTAATTTGGCCTTTACTCCAAAATAAAGGCTTGCAATCTTTCAAAATGATTATATAAGTATTCTCTCAATTAATTTTAACCCAAAATAAAATGATATGTTCCATTTACATTTTCAGAAAATGAGCGAAATGCGATTTTTTTTCCAAAATCGGATCGCGAACAGTCGTAAGGTGTGCGGTGGTACTTTCTGTTTTTAGCGCCTCTAAATACCCATTATTATTATTATTATTATTAAAAGGTTCGGGGATGACAGTGTTTTCAACCCGTATTAAAACAGCTGCCTCTCCTCGTTCGTTTTAAAGAAAAAAAAATGACGTTCCAACATTTCAACTTTTAGAATGTACTTGAATTCAAAATAACCCCTGGTGGATCCAGGGGGGCCTCGGTCCCTCTTTGCCACCCCACCCCTCAAGAGGTACAATTAAAATTCGTAATGTAAAAATGCATTGAAATAGAAGTGTGCCCCCCCTTGAATGTGAAGACTTTTTTTTCTTTGCTTGTCAAATTTATCCTACGATAATGTGCCCCCCCCCTTTGAAAATCCTGGATCCGCCCCTGAAAATAACCATTGACCGGTTGAAAAAATTGAAAATGACCATTTTGTAATGAAATCCCCCTTTTTCAAGTTTCTAGGGGCCGATTTGACTTTCATTTTGTATTGAAAACCTTTTTTTTACCTTTTTGAATTTCTTTAGACCAAATGACCCCGATTTTGTAGTGAAAACCTTTTTTTTTTTCTTTTTAAATTTACATCAGCACCTCCAGTAAAAATATCAAATCGCTCCCATGACCCGGTATAAACAGTAATAAAATTGACCCTCTGATTTATTCGCAATGTTATGAATTTATTGTAGAAATGATATAAATCTCCAGTTTCCTATCAAATTTCTATGAACATGATGAATGTCATCTGTTGCTCTGTTCTAAGATTTAAAAAAAGCGGGATCAACACTAAGTTAAAATTCAACTCATTTCCGACGATGGGTATACTGGCCTATTTGCATCAATATCCAGTATTCTAGTTAATGGCTCATGACATGTGTATACAAGTATAATGGAGTTTTGGGGATGATTAAGCCCCCTCCCCCCAAATAATAATAATAACAATAATAATGAAAATAAATTAGAATGAAAAAAAAAAAATAAAATTTTAGAAATAGTGAAATAAAATAACAATAAATAAATAATAATGATAATTAAATGAATAAATAAATAAAAAAGCAAAAATGAATAAAATAAAATAAGTAAAAATAAATAAACCAACGTATACTTTTGATACCAAATCAATCATGATTGAAGCCTAAGGCTACTTACATCGATATCCAGTTAATGGTTTATGACATGAGCATATAGGTATAATGGAATTTTGAGGATGAATAAGACCCCCCCCCCCCCCCCGAAAAATAAAAATAATAAATTTAAAAAATGAAAACAAATGAAGAAATATATAAAAATGAAAAGTAGAAACAAATAAAATGAAATGAAAATGAATTAAATAAAATGAATGAATTAACGCACAATCTAAAAATCAAGGATTAAAGATAAATCCAGATCGGCTGTGAATAGCGACCAACCGAAAATTAGATTTAGTTTTAAACATTGCAGACTGAAAACATTCAACTGAAATCTTTTAAGATTGAAAGTTAATTCAAAAGATTTAAAATAAATCCAACATTCGGCTGGTCACTATCCACAACCGATCTGGATTTATTTTAAATCTTTGATTTTTAGAGTATGCTCTTAATACCAATTCAATCATTTGGTCTAGTTTTCCTTAATCATGAGAGATGTTACTTAGTTCTTTTTCAATCCTAAGAATCAGTTGAATTGCTATCCATTCCAAGTTAACTCTTATTATGCATATTTCTTCGAATCACGTGATTTCTACCAATCAATATCTCTTACACCATCAGTCGCGTCGCCTGCCAGATGATTCCCAGAAATTAGCCATCATACAAAACAACTTGCATCCACTTTTTTTTTCTTTTTACTTTGTGTTTAGTTTTTTTTTTTCAATCAAAGTCTAGTGAATAGATGATGACGTAGTCACGTAGATCATTTGCCATTCAGATATTTTCACCCAGGCGTATAACGAACAAATATTTATCACTCATCGGGTTCATGATGTATCCATGAAGCTTTTGTAGTGTTTGTGTATAGACGTTGATGTTGTTAGATGTATTACCAGAGAGATGAGAGTTAGCTGGTATTACATTGATAATTACTCACGGATTAGTATATTCAACAAATGAACAGCTGTAAAACAATTTCTTCGCTTTCAGTTGATTTTCGAAGGATCTGTCAATTTTGCCTTTTTTTTAGTTGTCAAATTCAATTTACGGAAATTTTCCTTCTCAATAGGCCTTTTGTCAAACATCATTGTTTTGTAATGAATTATCAAAACATTTATATCAATAAATAAATAAATACATAAATAGATAAATGAATAAATAAATCATAAATAAGTTTAATATATATATATATATATGCATACATACATATAAATAGATAGATAGATAAATAAATAAAAATATATAATTAAATTTTATACTAAATAAATAAATCTTTATTTGGAGATTCGGAGAGGGTATGGAGCAGGTGATTAATAGGGGTTATACGCTTAATGCTAGATAATTTTTGAATAACAAATGCTTCACAGCACTATGGATATCGCATTTAATTTAATGATGCACGAGTGTTACATTTGATAATTCCATGTGTTTGTTCGACAGCGACATGGGTGGGAGGAGGTTACATCAATGGAACGGCAGAGGTCGTTTTTACCCCTGGGTGGGGTCTCGTATGGGCCCAGGCACCGTGGGGCTACAGTCTCAGTTTCGTCATAAGTGAGTCTGTCTCTCTCTCCTTTTTTTTACTGCAATCGAGTCATGTGAGTGAGAATGTGTTTGAGAGGGTGAGGGAAAGAGAGAGGGAATGGGGAGGGGGTAAAATTTATAAGCAAAAACTTTAATAATAATTATTTAGTTGACTTATACCTTGGTCAGAGTGCTCTACGGCGGCCGTGCGGCGAGTCGAAAACAGCCGTATTAACATTTTTGTATAGGTGGTTTGAATTAAATTCAATAAAACGGCTGTTTTCGACTCGCCGTACGGCCGCCGTAGAGCAAATGTGACCAAGGTATTACGTTTCTAAAACATAATAGATCCATTAATTAGTCACGTCAGACTAGTCACATGGTCTGCAGTTGGATCATTTCATATATGCATGATTGTTCTTAAAGTTTGAAAATGATATTTTGGGCCAAAATTTACGCAAGGTTTTTGAAAGTGCACCGACAGTGTGATATTGGTTAAGCTGCGTGAAACTGAATGTGAAATCCGGTCAATGCTTCATATTCTATATAGTCACTGTTAAATCTATATTAATTTATCTAGACTCTTTTTCTTTTCTACAGACTCAAGTACATGTCTTGTTAACTCACTAATGCCTGTTCAATAACTTTGCATATTTTGCAGTAAATCTGTACGCTCCAATCAGAATGTAGTTTTATGTGTAAATTATATAGTTGGAGCCATGTCTGTACTTGTGAAAAAATATTTTTTATTTCACGAATGACTGGATTTGTACATTGTGTATACTTCATCAATTGTCATTTAACTTTCAGGCATTGGCGGCGGAAGCCAACAAAATTGGGAGGGGTCCACCTGAAATTTTGTGATGGACACAGGTAAAATGTTTGAAAAAAAAAGGTCATCAGCCAAATTTTATCAAACACATTTTAGGGGGGGGGGGTCCATATGAGTTTAGGGGGGACGCAGGAAACAAAATTGACAAGCAAAAAAAAAGGTTATCAACTAAAATTTTAGAGGGGCACCGTTCCCCCACCTCAAATTTAGGGGGGATTTGTCCCCCGCTTTCGCTTTCAGGAAACTGATGAAGCTTACACGTTTTCCCATGAGAAGTTGACCTTTATGTTAACCAATCAACTTGGTGATTCCTCTACAAAACCTATGGAAATTACAAAAATCCTACTGGTCAATAGGTTAATCGAGTTGTCACACCAGGCGCTGTACCTATCTCATTTTCAGATCATGTGTAATGGAAATCTTGCATGGTAGTGATAAGGAAATATATCAAATATACTTGATGAAAAATTTAACAATATACTCGAGGATTTGTCTTCCAACAGTTAGCAAAACTCATTACTCATTAATATCAAAGTCCCAACTTTAAAAACAGCGAAAATTAGACAAAATTTCAAAGGAGGAGATACACAACAGGTTAACAATTCTAGGCCCATTTCACACTTAAGATCTTAGATAAAGCTATCTGCTCTCAACTCTATTTTAAATACCAATCAATTTATTGGCCCGAGCACAATCAGGGTTTTGACTAGTCCAGATTGGAGCTTGGTGTTTGGAAGTTCTCTTTCCCAAAAGCTAACATAGAGGGCACATGACATGAACAGCGCCAATTCCCTCCTATCTTCCCTCCTGAGTGGATGCATCTTTTACTGATCACACCATAAATACATTCATATAATTTCTTATTTTTATATATTTATACTTTTTTTATAATTGAATTCAATTTAATTTTATTGCTCCTCCTTTTGTGAGGGATTTTCCCCCTTGCGTTCAGACTTCTTGCATCCAACATTGAACACTAAATTGGTATGATGATGATGCTTGTTTCGAGGGGGCGGGTGGGTTCGAGTCGTGCGTAAAACCTTACGGGTTTGCCCCTCCTTCCAATTCCAGAATATAGGCAGCCATGAATTGTGTTAAGAATTGCGGATGTAGGGGGTTAGGGGTTCAAACCCTCACCTCGGGATCCCCGGCCCCCCCAAAATAATAATAATAAAAAGGAGTGTGGGATCAAACTTCAACACCCCTTCTCTGTTCAGGGAGTCGCGCAAGTGGCAGATCTACGGGGGGGGGGGGGGGGTAGGACGCATTACGTTACAGCTCTTCGTTATTGGGTCAAAAGAACTTGTCAAATACCCTCTTAAAATATAGCAATAACCTAGATTCCCTAATTTTAAGGTCAACAAAAGTATTTAAACATTAAAATTTCAAGCCCCAAATCTGATGTTTTTACTCCCATTCACATACTTAGATGGCCTTTTCTTCGCCAAGCAGATGAGATCGGCTAATTACGTCACAATGATAGACCCGTTTCAGATCAAGTATGGCAACCGAATGGGCGGGCTTCTGTTTTTGGCTGCACTGACAGGAGAATTGCTGTGGTGTGCCGCCATTTTAGCAGCGCTGGGTAATAACATATTTTCATATATTTAAAAATACGTATTACTATTTTCTCTAACTCCTACTGTGACATGCACAGCGCTGATTTATCAGGAACTCAAATTTCGCTTTTCTGGAAGAGTAACATTTTGAAAATGTCACTGAAGATCAGCATTTGTTTTCATTAATATATAAAATATGATAACTTTAACTTCCGATCCAGTTAGTGTTTTTCCGTCCTGCTTATTACAACAATGTGGCACATGAATGAAAAAGAAAAGTTTCAAATTATAAGCAAAGAAGTAAAAGAGGAGAGAACATACACCGAGAAAGTGGGAGAAATTGAAAATATCTTTGAAACATCTCACCCCCTCCACGCTTTTTTAAATTCCCTTTGGCCGCCCTTATTTCTTGTAGGCCTAATTCCGAATTTTCGCATTTACTCCGGGGAAACTCTCTACAACGCATCAATTCCTTTGAAAATGCAAGTAAAATCACAATGAAGAGCTAAGAGGCATTTGTCGAACAATAATAATGATAATTCTAAAAAATATAGAAAAATAATAATTATAAATTATAATAAGAAGAATAAGGAGGCAAAGGAAAGAGGGAGGGAGAGAAAAGTGGTGCAAGTAAAAGCGAAAGTGAAAAGAGGAACATGGCAGTTGCACAGGTCCTGTAGTATCATTATTTGAAATATAAAATATTTGACAAATTTGTTGATAGTTTAAGGTTAAAACTAAATACTTTTAGTTTATGTGTTAGCTTGACTTGTTGGTATGAAGTATTGACAAATTAGCATCTTTTTAATTTTGCGTTTGAAAACATTAATGCTTGGACATTCTTTTCAGTCGTTGGGCAGGGAATTCCAATACACTGGTCAAAACAAGACAAGAGATTTTTTTTCTAATAGAAAAGGTTAGGGGTAGGTAATAACAGTTACGTTATCTCGTTGGTTAATCATGTATTGAGGAGTTTTCACATTTTCCCAGTCATATGTGTAAAAAAGAAAACATCAGTGAAAGACTACTGGGACACATTTTTGTATATACATGTAGTTCATATTAGTAGTCGTCCTAATAGTAATTTGTATGCAACGGCGAATAAAAATTACCAGTACAGAGATGGGCAAAGGGGACTCCAATTATTCTTCAAAATTTCTGATAAGCGCCCCACCCCTAAAAGAGGTCAAATATCATCTTAATTTTTTTCTCTCATCGGCTTTTTTTGAGCGGGGGGAGCAAGAAATCCTTCCAATCACATACTTTCTTTTCTGCGCACCCCCCCCCCCGCCGCCCTCCCTCGATCCACCTTTGTATCATGGATGCTTAAAGAAACCCTCCTCTTTTTTCTTCCTTTATAGGATCAACTATCAGCGTCATCCTAGAGTTGGATCAGAATCTTTCCGTCATCATCTCGGCATGCATCGCTGCAGCATACACGATCTTCGGCGGGCTTTTCTCAGTGGCCTACACTGATATCATCCAACTGATCTGTATATTCGTCGGTCTGGTATGAATCAACAGTCACTGGCGAATCCAGGGAGGGGGGAGGGGAGGGCACAGCTGTCACGTGCCTTTGAGAAGCAAAATTAAGATTTGTAATGTAAAAATGCCATTGAAAAATATGCTTAATTTGTGGGTGAAACCCTTTTTCTGCTTGTCAATTTTGTTTCGGGTAAGAAATATCATTAATTTGTTGTTGAAAACATTTTTTTGCTTGTCAAAATATTCCTCCGAAAAATTTGCCCCTCCCCCATTTTGGAAAATCCTGGATCTGCCCCTGTCAACAATGGCGGTGATTTCTGCCCGCCCCCTTTATTGAGTTTTTGAAATAATCTTTGTTTTCAGAAATTGTATCGATTCTTATTTCCTTATTTGATTTTTTCTAACAATTATTTTGTTCTTTTTTTATCAATATCATGCCAAGATTTTGACATGTCTACTAAAGTTGTTTTTAGCAAAATTGTGATATGTAGTGATATACTTTATTGCTTAATTTATTTTTTTAGAAATGTTGTCACTAGTTATAAAACTGGTTTCAAAATGATTTCAGGGTGGGGGGGGGGTTGTCTTGGGAAGATTCCAACTTGCATTTATATGGGTCCTTGCGGATGTCTTTTTATTTCCTTCCCCTCATTTTTGTCGTTTGTTTTTTATATTCTTTTTATAGTGGATCTGTTTACCCTTTGCGATGACCAATGCTGCTGTCACACCCATCAAAGATACAACGGATCGCTGGGTAGGCGAGTGGGACGTCAGAACTACTGGACAGTGGGTTGATAGTTTCCTACTGATTGTAAGTAGACAAGTATCGATATGGGGCCCCATTTAGTGGAGGTGCCGTGGCCGAGTGGTCTAAGGCGCCCGGAAAGTCCGGGCATCAATTTCCGGCCGCGGCACCTATACCCGTGAACAAGGCATTTTATGAACAACACTCTTTTATCTTGCTATACGCATTATTGGTAACTGGGTGTGCACTTGTTTATAAAATAAGTAAAATAAACAAAAACACAACATAAAGCTTACAGCGATTAATCAGATTTGTATGATGGATTGGATTGATTATTGCGTGTGACCAATCGTGAAATGTAGGTTAAATATACATGTAAAATATTGGGGCTTCGTGGTCTAGTGGTCAAGACCATTTTTAATCTGAGGGACGCGGGTTCGATTCCCACCCATGGCGTGTTTTCCTTCTGCACTCAACCCAAGTGAGATAAATGGATACCTGAAAAAGTAATCCCCCCAAAAGCTGTGAGAACCGTAATAGGTAGACTATAGCTTGGCCAGGGTAGGAGCGCCTTGCAAGAGAACCTAACAAAGTGGATACGTGAGATATAAATATAAATCCTATATCATTTTATTTTTATTAAAAACCAGCTCAGTGATCGGTCGGTAAGCTTTATGTTCTGAGGCCCTCATGCCGTTGTTTCGCGCATTTTGCATGGCCTTACGCTGCAGCTGCAGGGGGGCATATGCCTCGGTACATTTTTTCGCTGTCAATCTTCACAAAATTCATCAAAAGTGTGAAGAAGTGTAAAGAAAATGCAACAACGCCCCCTTAAGAATCACTCCTTCGCTTTCGATGTCATTTGAAAATTCTTACGGCCCCACCCCCCCCCCAGGGAAAACTATGCATACAGCGATGAATTGATGATGTGGAGAAGAGATATTTGAATATTGTACTTAAATTATTAGGTAAAATTAACCAGCAATGATGCCTCGATGTGAAAAAATATCTTCGCTATGAACTTCAATATTGTACATAGAAATTAATTATACTGTTAAAAAAATTATATTGTGCAAGCAGATTAGCCTGGAATCCATTGGTCCACTTTGTTTTAAATGATTCATGCATTGATCTCGTTGATTATATCTACATGTACTTCAGACTTCGAACATCTGAGAGGCTTGCTTCAATACATACCCGCCAATCAATCAACCTACCAACCAACCAATCAATAATCAATCAATCAGTCAACTTACCAAACTATAAACCAATCAATCAATCAGTCAGTCAAACAATCATCCAATCAATTAACAAACCAACCAACCAACATTAACCAACTAACCAACCAATCAATCAATCAATCAATCAACCAAACAACCAATCCACAATCAATCAATCAACCAATCAATCAATCAACCAACCAATCAATCAATCAACCAACCAACCAATCAATCAATCAATCAATCAACCAACCAACCAATCAATCATTTACTTAAACTATAAACCGATCAATCAATTAGTCAAACAATCAGCCAATCAATCAATTAACTGACCAACATTAACCAATTAACCCACCAAACAAACAGACAACCAAGCAACCAATCAATCAATCAATCGATCAATCAAACAATCAATCAATCAACCCACCAATCAATCAGTCAGTCAATCATTTAATAATATTCAATAAAGATTTTATCTATATTTAATATTATAATTTGTTAAAAGCTCTTAGGCGGAGTACCTTGGCAAGCTTACTACCAACGGGCTCTATCGGCCAAGTCAGCTGACCACGCCCGTTACCTCTCATTTGCTGCATCTATTGGGTGTATCATTATCAGCATCCCCGCCTACATCATGGGTGCCGTCGGAGCCAGTACGGGTGAGTTTACCATAATGGATGAGCTTCGGGATTAATTTAAAGGGGTGCAAGCATTCCGAATTAATGCGATGTATAGATGAGCAGTGAGAACATCCATCGTCATTTTCGGTTTCTGTTTTTACCATTATCTTCAATAAGTATTCAATATTTTTAAACGTTATGGAAAATGACATTTCATATAAATTAAAATACAGGTGTTAAAAGAGGGCGGAAAATGGGGTTTTATCTGTGAGACTGACTTGTACCACTCTAAATTATCATCCTGATTGTATGGTCAATTTATACTTCTTCCCTTAAAAGTTAAGTGAACATTGGCAATGATTAAACGAGTAGCCTACCAAGAATCTCATTCTCTTTGTTTTCTATGTGACTACCGGTGGCACTTTGTTCTTCATATTTGGTGTTTTCTCATTCAGACTGGAACATGACGGCCATTAATCTGAATAAAACGGATCCATATAAGACACCCGAAATCGTCCTCCCCGCCGTCGTCCAGTTCCTCACCCCTCCCGTGGTCGCCTTCCTCGGCCTTGGGGCCATATCAGCCGCGGTGATGTCGTCCACCGATTCGTCTGTCCTCGCCTCGAGTTCCATGTTCGTTAGGAACATCTACAAGAACATCCTCAGAACTTCTGTAAGTTTCTTTGAAGTGATTAGCCTGTAGGCTGCCGGAGACATTAACTCCAAAGACATGATTGCCAGGTTCATTGATCAACATGATCAAGGACAGGCTATATTTTGTTGGATTGAATTAATCATGGGGAGTTTGCGCAACTGCAAGGGGGACAGGCTCAAGAACACAGTAAATGTATTGAAAATTTCCGTTACATGACAATGAACAGCTGGGAGGTCTTTGTCGAAAATCAGTGACCCGGCACAGCAGTTTCGTTCTAATTAGGTTTCTGAGCTGACGAAAACTATGTCGTTTGACCAGAGTCCAGGACGAAACCGCTGTTTTGATTCACCAATTTGTGACAAAGACTTCTTGGTTATGCTTTGTTATAAAGGGCATTTGGTAATAGACATTCTTGAATCCGTTATGCGTCGGAGAAGCAAAAACTCCCTAGTTGTATTGATGTTTCAGATAGGAAGATCGCTGTTAAACCTGTTAGAATTTCACTTTAATGACCTTTTTATATTCTAGGTCGGATCATTGACTGATACTTAATCAGGCTACGTGTCGTTGTGGCCTCTATGGTTTCCAAACTTTTTTATACCGTTCATAAAGGTCTTCCAGTGATCTTTTAATGAATTCTTAGACGTCGTATTTGTTGGCAAATAGCGAAAGTACATAAACAAACCATAGTAATATTAAGGAGACTCAACAGATAGGTAAAAACGATCATCGTTTAGGAAATGATTACACGTTATGAGGTGCGATTTTAAGACATTGTCACCCTTATTTTGGTTTGAATTCCTTTTGTTTCCTCAGGCATCGGAGCTAGAGCTGCTTTGGATTCTTCGACTCACAGTTCTCATCGTTGCAACCCTCGCTACCGTCTTGGCTCTGACCGTCGAGTCTATCTACATCCTCTTCGTTCTCTGCTCCGACTTCGTTTACGTCGTACTCTTTCCGCAGTTTGTGTGCGTCGTCCACATCGAAAAATCCAACACATACGGCTCCTTTGTCGCGTTCATCCTCGGTCTCTTTCTCCGACTTGCCGGTGGGGAGCCCGCCCTCAACCTCCCAGTCCTGATAAGATACCCATACTACGATGAGGAACTCGGTCAGTTGTTCCCTTTCCGAACTCTGGCCGCGATCGTGTCTTTCGTGTCCCTGGTCGTCATCTCGTGCATCACCGATGTCGTTTTTAAGAGAGGTTTTCTTCACGAGAAATACGACATCTTTAAATGTGTGGTCGATACCGAAGTCAAGTCGACCAAGGAGGTCTTCGCCAAAAGTACTTCCGGTCCCATGGGCATGACGGAAGACAAGTGTGTCGGCATTGACAACGTAGCCATGACCGATTTCTAGGGCCCGATGGCCAGGTCTAATCATTAATTGAAGAACACAGATACACTCTTCAACACATGACATCATAGTCTAGAGATCATAGTATAGTGATAAGCTTTTCGACTTCCTTATAAATGGCCGTACGCAGCAGGGGGGGGGGGGAGGGGTAGTTCTCCCCGAAAAATTTTGAAACCCTACATTTTTTACTGAAAGTTTTTATAAAATTCACCAAAAGTGTGCACGAAATATTTTAATTTAACTTTCAAAAATCCAAAGAGGCCCCCATTTAAAGCTTGCTCGCTTTGATGTTTCGCTTTTGACTTTCTTTAAAAAAATAACGCGTCTTACACCCCCCTATAAAGATTTTCTACTTACGGCCATGGACTTGCATAGATGTTTACCTGAGCCATTTTTGCCTCTGTCGTTTGCACTTTTGTCGTTTTTACCCCTGTTATGTTTTCCTGTGTCATTTTACCATTTACTGACAAACGTATATCATAGAATGTACAACTGATTAGCCATTAGAAGTCTGAGTTTACTCACGACCAACTTGTAATGCATTCCTGATTGGATAAAAGACCAAAAGCTTCAGCATGTCTCTACTCATGACATTTTTGTATTAAAAAATGTATCTTGTGTGATCTTTCACCAATATGATGTCATAGCCGATAGACAAAACCTAAAGAAAAATCTTCAAAGAGAAAATTTAGTATTATTGTTGCTGCCTTTGGGAATGATTAAAAAAGCAGACACGAAGTTTGAATGATCATTCAAACGAGGCCGGTGGCCTATGACCTTTATTCACTTCTATCTGAAATAATACCCTCAGTACTTTAACATATACTTTGTATCAATATTCATTGATAAAATATGTAATCATCTTAAAGGTGCATGCTATTTCTATGTGTGGTTATGTATGCTACTGATAATGCTTTCGGTGTTCAAATTCTATGAACATAACATGTGCATATTTATATTCTTCCTGACAAACTGATTTTTTGTATGAATTTATGTTTACAAAAGTGTAGAAATGTGGGAAATGGAACAAAATGAATGTGTATTAAAATGGAAAAAAAAATCTGATGATTATTCTTTTTTATCTATTAATTATCGCGATGTCCAAATCCTCTTTGATGCTCTCCCTTGTTCTTTCGTCTCTCTGTGTTTTCTTTTTTCTTCCGCTTTTTATTTTTTCCTCTCTTTTTTCGTTATGTGAAAATCGCGAGGAAAGTCGCCCCTGCCCTATAGCGCGCCGCCCCTTCAACGTAGGAGTGCGGGATGGTATGGTCGTGGAGGGGGGGGGGGGTGGTGGTATGGTCGTGGAGAGGAGAAGTGGGTGGTGGAGGGGAAGAGGTAGGGTGAAGCTTCCAAACTGATAAGGAAAAAAAACCCCACATGATCGTGCAATGAATCAAGTGTGTACTTATACCAGTGCTGTGCATACATCTTTTGTTACTTGAAATCACAAAAAATCCCATAAAAACAATACCTCAACTTCATTATGCAGTTTATGTTTGATGACACACGCCCTCTAACTATAATATCACCCAATCTCATCTAGTCTGCAGGCACAGACCATGATTAAAACTAAGTGGGTCTTTGCACAAGACTACAAACAAAAAACAATGTTTTTTCAGTACACAAATTAACAGGCTGCGTATTCAGACCACTTAACACGAGCGGAGGGCTTGCACAGCAAACGAGGGCCTACCATGCGCGGATCTAATGTCGGACTTTGCCAGAAAAGAATTCTACAGTCCAAAATAGTGGACATTTAGTCCCCAAAATTTTGACAAGCACAAAAAATTCCGTGCGCGCCTGGTAGGATTAAAAAATATTCGTTTTAAAGTTTAAGTTTCTTTTACAAATCAAGCATACCATAATGAACGTTCCGATGCGATCTAATAGAAATAACCTCTTTTACCATGTTTACGGGTGTTTCTGATCATTCATGATAAACATTTCACTAAGTTTGGCCAGTCGAAGATTTTCAATATTACATGTAAAATTTTTGGCTTATCCGTTTGTGTAAATTGCTGATAACACTTTCATGAAATTGTTCTGACCTTTCACTAGAAATAGCTTTGATTCCGTTGTTCACGTGATAAATAAGTTTGAGATAATATATTTTGATAAGACTTTAGCCAACAATCACATGCTCACATAATAGTACAAACGTAAAATTCCCAAACAATTTAAACCCTATTAAAAAGTGTACAGGTATTTCGAAATAATCAGCCTATACACGCACGCACACATACGTCCCTCCCACGCGCGTACACCCCCCCCCCCCTCGGAAACTTAAAAAAAAACCCGCACCGGCACGTACTGCCTGCCTTGTCACGCTGTTGCTTGTTGTAATGATTTTTGTATTATGTTTTCTTTGTAAAAACCCAGGCACCGCGGAACCTCGAACTTGCTCACAATATATTACACGGGATTCCCCTGCTGAACTATAATGGCGGGTCCACAGTAGGGAAATTAATACCACCATACACAATCAAAGTTCGGATTTTTAATTTAGTTGACGCTGCATCACGTGAAGAAAAAAAAATCGTTTAAGCACCAAAAAGGGATTGCTTTCTGACACAATTTTCATTTTAACTTTCCGTAAACACAACCACCAATACGCAACCCTAAATCGTTGTCTTTGATGAAATCTTTTTGAAGACCAAACGGACTTGGTAACTTGCTCTTATCTCATTTTTTAGATAAGACGTGAATATCAAGGATTTTCATATTTGTTTTTTCGGGATTCTCATCTGAAGGACAATGCTGAAGAAGGTAGGTTTCCTTGATTTAAGTCGATGATTCGTTGATGGAATATACCGAGACAGCAGACAGAGTAAAGAACTTCTAATCTAGACTGAAGCATTCACAGCGGTTTATTGATCGAAGGATTGATTGGTTGATTATGAATAGTTGCTATGTTGTGTGGTTGATTGAAAGATAGATAGATTGATTGATTGATTGGTTGGTTGATTGATTGATTGGTTGGTTGGTTGATAGATTGATTGATTAATTGGTTGATTGATTGATTGAATGATTGAGTGATTGATTGGTTGGTTGGTTGGTTGGTTGTAATAGGGGTTTCGCGGTTTAGTAGTTATTACTCTGGCTTTCAATCTAAGGGACATGAGTTCCATTCCCAGGAATGGCATGTTTTCCTTCAGCAAGAAATTTACACACATTGTGCTGCACTCAACCCAGGTGAGGTGAAAGGGTGCACGGTAGGAAGAAAGTCCTCGAATGCTTGAGCGCCCATATTAGGCTGCACAGCTAAACCTTGGGCAATTTAGGCCCCATAGAAAATGTGAACCTTCTTTTTTTTTTATTGATGATTTCTTGTCAATTCGAGGGTGCTGATTCCGCATCGGAATGATGCTACTCGTGTAAAAAGGCTTGAACATTTTCTGCAAATTGGCAAAATCCAATATGGCCGCCAAAAATCATAAAAATGCCCACACATATAATGCATGCACTTGTGTTACAGAATTGAAATACTCTAAAAAAAATGATTTTTGACAAAAAATGATTTCTTGATATTCAAAATGGCCGCCATATTTGCCCCTCTATTATGTAGAATATGGATGGGGGAAATGATTTCAAAACAAGAGCACTATTGTACGTGATTGTGGTCTGTGGGTGGACTACTGTCTGGAACATGATAATTAACAAAAAGTATGTAATTTTTATACTATACAATGTGATTAATACATTATGATATTCAAATTGGTTATCATAAACCCCTGATGTTGTGTACAATATATAAATTGGTACAAATACTTTTGTTTACATTTGGATTTGCTTGACTATAAAATGCCACTTGTGATATATTGGTGTAACAATGTCTGACAACATGATATTTAACGAGGCATAATCCTATGCCACTTCGGTAATAATGCTGTATTCTGAAATTCAAAATGGCCGCCATAGTCCCTTTATATGTACAATTCTGATCAACGAGAATGAAGAAACTAATTTCCACAAGAGTATAAGAACCATAAATGCATGAAATATTGTGATCCACGAGTATAACGTTATTTGTCTGAAAAGGTGTTTTCTAGCGAAACATATTTCTTTTCACTCCGGTGAAAATTGGTTTCCTGGTTCGATTGTACATAATGAAGTCACTGTCCATGGTAGCCATTTTGAAAGTCAAAATACAGTATTTAACACAAGCATGAAATCTGAATGATTATATTTTATTAAAAATATCTTTTAGGCAGTATTCCACTAACTTACCACAAATACATGCATATATATGTGCTCACTCCTGCGACTGTTTTTTTCCTCTCTCACATCGTACATAATACTGTTCGGGCCTTTGGCGGCCATTAAAAAAAATCAAAACAAATCAGTAAAAAGACAAGTTAATCAAGTCAGCTGTGTGCAACAGTTATTCGATTCTTATTTGACTATTTTCTAGTCGTATTTTACTAAAACAGAGTTATTTCTGACTACAATATATTCAGAAATGTGACTGACATATCAGTTGCACCCAGCGGACTACCGATCTAATCTGAGTTTGTTTTAAGAGTTTATAATCATGATAATAAATGAACAAGAAACAAATAAAAAAAATCAAAGAACAGTATAGTATTGTAAAGTATAGTATTTATTCAAAAAAAAATGCAAAACGGATGGATAGCCCATATTCAGTTTAGTCGACATGACTATACTGTACTTCGTGGATGGGGTCCATAAGGAGGAAAGGCAAAATATTGGAAAGCCGGAATATTACAGACTAGCTGGGGCCTGTATCCCGTTTCTTCATTGAAAAAGTATGAAGTCTCCTCTATCTTGCCACGCCCAAAATTCTCTAGCTTCCCTGGTGCTTCTGATTATTGTCTGCGTTTCTTTCCCATAACAAATGACATAAGAAATAGTTCCTAAAACAAAAATGACATATTGCTTTTTTTACATGGTCATGGTTAAAAGGGAAAATGTTTGGAAATAATAATTATTGTGATATTTTGTTAATCAGTTGAGAGGAAAAAGAACATCGAGCGTAAATCCTCCAGGAGCGTCCATCAACGACTTCAACGAAAGTTATGACCATGATAAGGTATTCGACGACGACGATGACGCTCAATCATCAAGCCACATCGACACTCGAACGCTCATTGACAGGGGCCAACATGATCATCGTCGAAGTCGACATCAACAATCTGGAACTGGCGACGTCTGCGAGGTTGACCTAATCACAGATGATTCAGTAGGGAAGAGAGTCAAAGATATCCAAGAAGAAATTAATGAAGTTGTCGAAATTTTTGTGAAAAACATCAACATTATTCTTGAAAGGGAAGGGAAGATCGAGGAATTGGAACGCATTTCAGATGACCTCCGTACAAAGGTAAGTCGTATTGCTTATACATCATTTACATGAGCCCATCTTGTTTTTAAAGGACAAGTCCACCCCAGAAAAAGTTGATTTGAATAAAAAGAGAAAAATCCAACAAGTATAACACTGAAAATTTCATCAAAATCGGATGTAAAATAAAAAAATTATGACAAATTTAACTTTCGATTAATTTCACAAAACAGTTATATGCACATCCTGGCTGGTATGCAAATGAGGATACTATGACGTCATCCACTCACTATTTCTTTTGTATTTTCAGTTCAATTCAATTTTCAATTCAATTTTATTCACATCTCTTTAAAAGACATCAAAAGATCAATACGAAATACAACATACATGATACATAACATTATGAAAAGAAATGGTAAAGATGAAGTGAGGAGGATGTGGGGCATAAACAAAAGGCCATTGGCCTGTCTAGGTAAATCCCCGAATTTACCCCACTTCAAAATAATAATACAAAATAATACATTACAAATACAAAGCTAACAACATTAAAACAACATAAAAGGCAATAATTTAAAAATTAAATTATTCATATTCAAACTTAAGTAAATACAATTTATTTTTCCTCCTAAAAGAACGAGTAGTTTGACTTTCTTTGAGGTCATCTGGTAAGAGAATCCAAGACTGTGGGCCTTTAAAACTGACAGTTGTTCTTGAAAAATTATAATGGTAAAAAGGTACATACATTTTATTGGCATTTCTTGTGCAATATTTATTTATGTTGATGTTATATTCAAAGTATTCATTAAAATATTTTGGGAGCAATTGTTTAGAGTAAGAAAACATAAAAGATGCTAGTTGTAATTCATTTATATCATAAATATTCAGTATTTTCAATTTCTTAAGTAAAGGTTGAGTATGTGCGAAGTAATTGGCATTAGTAATAACTCGTATTGCACGTTTCTGTAATAAAAAATAATTTCTGTAGTGAATGAGATGAACAGCTGACCCATACAATATTGGAAAACATGAGATGTAATAAAATCAAGCAATTATGTAATTTAATTAAAATTCTCAATGGTAATGTGCTTCAAACTATTAAAAACTCCTATGGATCTTGATATCTTTAAAGCAATGTGATTTTCATGTTCCTTCCAATTCAGGTTTTCGTCTATGATTACGCCAAGAAACTTAGTACTGGTTTCTCTCTTTATTAATACATAATTAAGTTTTATATTTATTTCACTATCTTGTATTCTGCAATTCCTACTTTTAAAGATCATGTAACATGTTTTATTTTGATTAATATAAAGTTTATTGACAGTAAACCAAGTTTGTATCTTTTCCAATTCTAAATTAAATAAATTGTTCAATGCCACCGGATTATTACCTGATAGAAATAGACTGGTATCATCAGCAAACAAAATTATTGATAAAATATTACTTACATATTGCAGATCATTGATATAAAGTTGAAATAAAAGTGGCCCGAGATTTGAGTCTTGCGGTACGCCTACCGTAACATTTCCCTATTCAGAATAACAGTTGTCAATAGTCACATACTGTTTCCTGTTTTTTTTTTACTTTTTACTTTTTCCATTTTAATGCACTTCCCCTTATTCCATAATATTTCAGTTTGTTGAGTAAAATCGAATGGTTGATACAGTCAAATGCCTTTGAGAAATCTAAAAAGAGTCCTATAACAATATGTTTTTTTCAAAGGCTTGGCAAGTTTATCTGTTAAATCAATTAATGCATAATTAGTATTGTATCCTTTCCTAAAACCAAGCTGTTTTGTACTTAATATATCATGTTTGTCGATAAAAGTTAATAATTTCTCATAAACATTTTTTTTTCAAATAATTTACTAAATATTGATAACAAAGATATAGGCCTGTATACTCATTGTATTTTTACAACCATTCTTATATATTGGTATAACTTTTTCTATCTTTAATTCATTTGGAAATATGCCCTTTTAAAGGGAAGAGTTAAATATATTGCACAAAGGAGATACAATTGCATGAATAGAGGATTTGACGATTTTAGCACATATTCCATCATGACCAGGAGACTTATTTACATCAAAATGCGAAACAATATTAATAATAGTAGATTCAGTAATATAGGTTGAAAAATAATGATTCACACACAGATCCCTTTAAGTAAGAATCAAATGATGTTGAACCTGTGTTACCAATCATAACATGTATTTTTTGTAAAACTGTACTAAAGTAATCATTAAATAAGTTTGCAATATGTGATTTATCCTTCGTGGATTTACCTTCATATTCAATCTCATCAATAGCATACTTGCTTTTGCTTTTATTTAAAACTTCATTTATAACTTTCTAAGTTTTTTTTTTGCATTGTTCATAACATCATAAAACTTATTGTCATAATAATTACGTTTAGTATCACGTATTATATTATTCAATCTATTTCTAAAATTAACGTAAGTAGTTTTGCGATAGATTGTTGGATTTTTAAGGTATTTTTTTAAATATAATATATGTTTATGTCTACTAATTTTTTAATATCTATTGTAATCCACGGTTTGATATTTGTATGTTTCTTTATTTTCATTCTTTTCTCTGTGAAAGATTCATTATATAATTTAATAAAACTTTCATGCTTTTGATTTACATCATCAATATGATCTAAGAAATTCCACTTAACAGACATCAATTTAAAACAAAAATTATTTATGTTGACATCACTGAAATCTCGTGTTGAATAATACATTTGAGGATAATTAGTATCTGGTTGAGATGAAATCATAATAAAAGGAGTGAGATGATCACTCACATCAGTTGTTATAATACCACTCATTTCTACCTTTTCTGGATTATTACAAAAAAAAATGTCTAAGGTAGTTGCAGAATGTGAAGTAATGCATGTGGGATTAAATATTTGTGGTATATAACAAAATGATATAAAGTTATCAATGAAATCATTAACATATGATATGACATCCAGTTTCAACAGATCAACATTGAAGTCACCCATAATGATAACTTCCTTCCTCTCACCCATAATAATATTTAGAGGTACTTGTATATCATTAATAAAATATTGCACACTGTGGTTAGGTGGTCTATACATAACAATAACTATAATATTTGTTACTTTATTATATATTTCGACTGAAATTGTCTCAACAGAATCAGTAAATACTTCCAAGTCTGGTCCTTTACATTTTATTATAGGAAATATGAAATGTTCTAATTTTCTACTCATTGTCAAGTGATACAACGTTTAATTCCTCCCTAAACATGTGGAATTAGCATTGTTTGATACTATATGGTCCAGTTAAGTTGGTCCTTATTTTCAAATCTATAAAATATGAAATATTGTATAATTCAAACAATAAAAAACAAAAGAAATGGTGAGTGATGTACATCATCGACTGACTCAACTGGGGCCCGTTTCAAAAAGGACTTGCATCTGTTGTAATTTTGCCATTATGGTAACTACCATGGCAACCTTGATTCTGATTGGCTGCTGAGCCACGTTACCATGGTAGTTGCCATAATAACAAAGTTACCACAGTTGCATGTCCTTTATTAAACGGGCCCTGCATGGATGTGCATATAACTGTTTTGTAAAAATTAAGCAAAACTTTAAAATGTCATAATTTTCTTATTTTACATCCGATTTTGATGATATTTTCAGCACTATGCTAGTTTGATTTTTCTCTATTTATTTAAGTCAGCATTTTCCTGGGGTGGACTTGACCTTTAATCAATATATCCCCGACTTTCACCCAGAAGTTATGGCCATGAGAAGAGGGGTGCTGTCGATGATGCATGTATTATTCTCCATATGCAGCACCCCTAGAATTCTGTTAGGTGTGACAAAATGGAGAAATGTAGCCAAAAATTACGTTTCCTTTTTTCTTGTCAAATCTACATCAGCACTCTCTGTAAAAATCGTTCCCATAGCCCTTGCCAAAACTGTCAGAAATTGTCAATTACAATTTTTCCAAAATCATTACAGGACAAACACAAAGTCATTTCTTTTTTTTTATTTACTGGAAATTCGTAGTGATGTGCCATATGGACTTGAATCACGATCCTAACATTCCTTTGTCAATTACATTTTTACATTTCTCTGTTTGGGTAATAATAGCTTCTATGTTTTTGTTTTTTGTATAAAATACCATAATATTGTGATAATTAGCCAGTTGTGAAAGATAAAACGTTGTCCTTTCCCTATTTTCCAGCAACACAAACATACTAATATTCCTAATAATAATAACCATCATGATAATTAATTCTTATTCAACGCATTCGTGTGTCTCCCTCCCTTTTTTTTCTTTTTCAAATCTATTCCATTCTAGGCCGAAGAGTTCCAGCATGTGACTAGGAAGCTTTTATTAAAAAAATAATTCCAATCATCCATGCGAAGAAACCGTTGGCGTTTTGGCTTGATAATTGTTATGACTATTTGCATCTGCTTCATGGTTCTTGCTATTATCGGATGGGCTTGTTTCTTTGAAGAAGAAAGTGGCCATTTCACGAGGCACTTTAACTGTTCTAGAATGTGAATATGCAATAGCTATAAAATGCATGCCTGCGGTATATGCAGAAAATTATGTAATCAAAATTTAGTCTGCTTGGTGTGAAGAGGGCTGAAAATTCAGGATACATTCTTTGAATATATGCAATCACTAAAACAAAATGTAAGACAAGTGCTCGACTGAAATAAAGGTTCCTTTTTTATTGTTAAAGGACAATACATTTCCGAAGTAGACACTATATAGTTATAAATGTAAAATATCAAATTTTCGTAAGCAATCAGTAGTTGAAAGATCAAGAATTTTGTTTTTATCTGATTTCCACGGAACAAAGTAAAATGGTCGTATATAATGACAATAGCATTTGCAAATATCAATTGTAGCATTACAACCAATACAAATTCAGGTAGTACGATATTTTTCCTAAGTAAAAACGAAGTATTACATAAAAGTAAAGTATCATAAACATTATAAAGATCTGAAAAATTGGAGGGATCTACTAGAAAGCACATGCTTGTAGTGTGGGGACCCCTCTTAGTAATTAATTTAGAATAGAATTACATGTATACCATACGAAGATGGACACAAGAAACAGAAGAGAGAATTGAACAAAAAAGGGAGACCCACACGAGGGATATAAAAACAAAAAAGGAACAGAAATAAAGAGAGATAATATTCATAAGAGAGGGACTGCAACTTTGAAACAAATGCAAATGAATTAAGTAGGCATGAAATGGCGAATTGAATTAGGTAAATGCAGCTACCACTGCAAGGAGTATTATGTACACAAAAATAAACATAATAGTTTCTTTATTATTACTACAAAAACACATAAGCCACCCGACATTTAAATCGTAACAAAGCATTTGTCATAATTATGATGTGAATAATTATTATGTATACTATTTAAATTGTAGCCACCACATATTTACATTTACAATTGAATATTTTTTTTATGAAGTTAAAAGAATCAGATCATATGAGTATATTAGCAATTGATTTTTGTAAATCATTAAGCTTATGTCATGAATGTCTTATCAACATTACTAGATATGATTATTATTGTATCATTATATATGGGGATACCTATCATGCCCGTATACGCAGAGGTGGGGAGGGGGGCATTTTCACAAAATTAACCAGAAGTATGAACAAAATCCTTTTAGTTTCACTTTACAAAATGCAAAAGCGCCCCAATGACAAGCTCGGTCGCTTCACTCCCTCGCTTTCGAGTTTTATTTAAAAAATTTAGGCGTCTTGCCCCCCCCCCCAGCAAAAATTTCTGCACACGGCCATGATTCCTATCCCACAGTTGTCGTAAATATTTATTTCATTTATGCTGCCAGATTGTATGTATTATAAAGTTGTGTTCAAAACTTAGTGAACCCCTTCACCAAAATGTACTTCTTATGCTCAGTGTTAAATGTAAACAACACTGTTCTGTGAGCCCGTATAGAAACAAACTTGAGTAAATGTAATATTTTATCACCTGAAATCACAATCAAATATCTAAAACATAGCAGAACTTGAAGACTCTAAAATGTGTTCATTTTTGAGTGGGGTTCACTAACTTTTGAGCACCACTGTATATACATTTTTATTAATTTGTATGGATGTCATATGGTATAATGATTCCTTACATTTTTTTTATGAATAGAGTAGATATGAAAATGAATAAACCACACAAAATATTTAGATTTATAAAAAAAAATCAAATGAAGCCTAGGATTCAATTCAATTCGATTCCATTAATTCGGAACCAAAAAATAACATTCGTTTAAACCAATGAAATTATCAAAATATTTGTGTTTTTCTCTTTAAAAATTGTGCCAAAGAAATAAAGCTCATTACTTTTCATTCAGTTCTAAAGACTTGCCTCGCAATTATCAAATTACAGTATATCATTCTCATGTGTATGGGTCGGATATAGGAAAGGACGATACAGGGTATATTAACATGTAGGATAAAATAATTGGGAAAAGGGATCTAGAACAGGATAGGCTTGGTTTATGGTAGTTGTTAAATAAGAATGTATGTTATGCGAAATGTGGAAATTAAATAAGGTGTTACATGGGCTATTGATACTTGTATAATGACATTTTTTCCTGCGTTATTTGTTGTATTTTGTTGTTAATGAATTAAATTCTTGAAATCTTACAAAATTTAAGAAATTTATGTTATTCGTTGTTGTTGGGGGGTATTGCTTTGATACAATACTGCAGGGTTTGATGATGGGTATCTCATAAAGATGTTCGTAAGTTAAGAGAAAACTTTAACCTGTTTAAGGAACGACTGGTGATCCTTTCTTGAGGTAAATGGTATACACCAAATGTTCATTGGCGATGGTTTAGCGCGTAAGAAAGGTTCACCAGTCGTTCTTAATGTCACTTTTAACTTACGAACAGCTTTATGAAACACCTTCCAGGATAATTATACATATCGAAGTGTTTTGCCAATTCAAAACACGCCCATATTTCACTAGCATAGGTCAATTAGCCCCCACTTGAACAAATGATTAAATAAGAAAATGAATGAATAAAAAAATTAAAATAAAAAATAAATAAGAAAATAATTGAATGAATGAATGAATAAATATATAAATACGTTAATAAAAATTATAAAGTGAAATGAATTTAGGTTCTAATAAATGAATAAATAAATATGAAAGTAGAATATGATAATCATTTAAAAAAATCCCCATAATAAAAGAAAATAACTATCAAATAAATTAATACAAACAAAAATGGATGGGGGAGGGTCAGATCTCCCAGTTCCTCTTTACTGTATCAGGCTGTAAAGTATTAAGTAATGAGCTGAGCCAAACGCTTATATTAGTTTGAAATGTGGCTATAATAATGTCGAGTGCGCCTTTAACGCTTGTCCCTACTAGTGTAGGAAATGGAATGCAAGGCATCCTTCTACGGCGAAACAAGAGTATAAATCTTGGGGTTGTGCCTTTCAATTCCTAGAGTGTGGAACGGACTTGAGGGCTGGCGACAGTGTATTTTGATAAGGGAGGGTGGGGGCGGCCTGACAATTTTACAGGCAAAAATGGATTAAACAATGGAAATCATCATCATCACCTTCAATCATCATAATTATCATCATCATCACCATATAAAATCATTACCAGTGACGTAGTGAGCCAACACTTTTATGGGGGCTATAGATATGGCATATCGCTCAAAATCTACCAACAACTTCTGAGCGAGCGAAGCGAGCAAGCAAAAATTTCGAGATTGTAGAAATATCAAATTTTGTAAAATATTTTGACATGATATACAGAAAATGATATCACATTCACACTCTCCCTCTATTTTCTTTTATTTTTCTCCCTTTTTTTTGGGGGGGGGGTGGGTACAAGAGCCCCAAAGCGCCCCCATCGGTACGGCCCCTGGCAATTATTATCATCATCATTCATTATAATAAACAACAGCGATTCGACGAATCTGACTCATCGATCATACACGGGTATTCCCCGTGCATGGAGCCCATGGAGTTGGTATTTCCCGACCTGCGTGAGCAAGGCAGACAGAGCTAGCTAGCTAACATTCGCAGCTCATTTGAACTTGGTACATGTTGAATAGCATATGCTTTTTACAAGGACAACCTCGCTTTAGAAATGTTGAGGGATTGAGCGACGCAATGTAAACATAAAAGTCCATAGAAGGTGAGAAAGAAATCAGAGCAAACGGCATATTTGTGGTTCATGTGTGCGGCTTTACCATCATGAGAACATTTTACATTCGTATACAGCAAACACTACGAGAATGATTACTACATAGCCATAGGATAATGGGCGGTGATTATATCATGTTGTGATTTGTGGATATATGCGAGGCTTTTGCTGATCCGGGTTTAGATGATACAAGCGAAGGGAGGACTGAAGCAAGTTTTTAACTTGAGGACAAGTTATGCCGAAACAGGTAGGCAAACAATTATCTTATCTCTTCATTCATATAATTATCTCATTAGTCTGTTTGATTCGGATACGTTGTAATAGTGGCATCGGTTCATGTTTCGGTGGGGGGGGGGGGGCACAAATTAAACAAATGCTAACATTTTCGGCGCGCCTGTTTTTCTATTTTTAGCATCTATTGCCCCCTTTGAATACAAAGAAGTCCCTGTGTGATCTATTTGAATTTTGGATTCCTTGTTGTAGGCATATAATATTTTTTTATAGGCTGCCCCTCTTTAACTCTGAAAATATAGTTCGCTTTTTAGGGTATGGAGTGTAGGGACAATTTTACTTAATCATAATTTCTATCGCTTTTTTAATTAGATGTAAGTATTTAAAAACAATTTTAAGATAAAGCCAGGGCTTTGCTGATGCTGTTTTTATTTTATGAAGATCCAATAAGTATTCTGTTTTTTCATCTAATTGTTTATTTTTCTTGTTTATTCATTTATTGAAAAATGTTTTGTTTTATTTTATTTTATTATTTTTCTTATTATTATTAATTTATTTTATTTATTCATTTATTATTATTATTATCATTATCATCATTATTATTATGATTTTTTTTTTCTTTTTTTTTTGGGGGGGGCGTTCGTTTCCCATCATTGCGGGCTAACCGACGCAATAAAGGTGCCGTGGCCGAGTGGTTTAAGGCGCCGCGTGACTAGACATGTGAAAGTCCGGGGTTCGATCTTGTTAACAAAAATGCCGGTCCGTGAGGGTGAATGGGACAACTATTAAAAATGCTAAAAATTACACATTATGGGCGATTTTTAGTTATTTTTGGAATGTTTACACAGTATTGTAAACAGAAATAAAATAATATGCCTTTTGTAGTTTCATTGTGACATTTTTTTTTGGAGGGGGGGGGGGGCGGCGGAGAAGGATACAGAGGATGAATGATCTGATAAAAAAAAGATTGTTCAGTTGCTTGATGATTGCTATAATGTTTCTCGTAATTTACAAATGGCAGATGACTGAAACAAAAACATTTCCTCAGCACAAACAAAATTATCTTAATACTGGGATAATGAGCAAATTTAAGAAGAAAGTTTTTTATCTCCTGATATTCCCATTGCAAAGTCCCCATTCAAAAGACGATATTAATATATTTCTGTAGGCTTATAACACATTTCCTTTAATAGGCATTTTCTCTTCAAATAACAATTAGTTCAATTTTAGCTGAAATAAAAGCCTTGGTTGAATGCTCATGAGATGAAAAATAAAAAACCGTCATTTTGGTTTACTTCTTATTACTCATTCTGCAACAGGGCAATTTTCAGGTTTAAGCTTTCCATTCTACCCTATGGTCAACAAAATATTAGCTCTGATGAGTTATTTTTTTTGTAATAATCCAAATGTCCCCTTTAGAAAATATTTGAGATAACTCTTCCATTCAAACATTGACATCGAATGCCCATCAATTGCTGATAAGTCAAGGGGGGGGGGGGCGGAGTATTTCGATAGAAGGGGCCGGGGGGGGGGGTAAGACTGCTTGAAGGTTAGGACATTTAGATAATTTTTATTTTCGCAACTGATAGGTTAGTATAGAGTTACGCGACCTATATCTTTCCATTCATCTTCTTTCGTTTTTCCCTATTTGTTTATTTTTAGTGTCCCGTTAACATAATGGTTATAAAGCTATTTTCCTTTATTGATAAAATAATCCGTCTTTATTGTATATGTCAATGATGCTTACATATAAAGGTCATGTTCATCGGAATTCAAATCGGGTTTATGTGAATACTATACCGAAAATCGTACAAACGTAACACTTAAATTACCTACACGATCAGTTAAAGAAAGACCTATATTTTATATCATTTCACATGATCCATGCACAAACAACATTTGTGCTGTAGTAAAGAAATATGCCCGATGACTGGCCTAAGTCCTAGAAATATCGAAGTTTAAGAGCATTGATGTCATCTCCTCATTTCAGTGAAGTTTCTTCACTTTCCTGGGAGTGTTTCATAAAGCTGTTCGTAAGTTAAGAGCGACTTTAAGAACGACTGGTGATCCTTTCTTGTGGTAAATGGTATATTCATTGGCGATGGTTTAGCGCGAAAGAAAGGTTTACCAGTCGTTCTTATAAAGTCGCTCTTATCTAAACGGCCCCCAGGTATCTAGGGAATTTTAGCAATCACTTCACAGTAAATTCCATAACGCAGATAATCTTTTGTCAAAAGACATTCATAGCTAAGTAGTCTTTGTCGAAAATCGGTGAATAAACAGCATTGTCGTCCTGGACTCTGAACAAACAACATAATTGATCTTGTCCCGGTCCACCATTTTTCGACAATGACCACTAATCTGTCCATTGTGATTATAGACGGGCATTTTCAATAGATTCTGAACGTTGCGAAAACGTCTGCGAAGTTGCTAAAATCCGCTAATGCTTCTTTAATACCACAATTCTGATTTTCTTTAAATCAAACATGCGTTTCAGAAATCAAGAGGTAGTGTCAGAGACCAAGAAAAGACCAAGAAGGAATATGAAAGACTTCCACCACAGACGGTTTCACAAAAACAACCTCTCGTTCCTTTTCCAACCACATCACCATCGGACGAAAAACAGTCCTCTAAACGAAAATGGGGACGGAAGCCCGACGAAAGCGCCAAAAAGAAACTGAAAAGCCCCCACACCGAGAGAGTGGTGGTTTACCAATCGAAGGAGGTCAGAATCGAAAAGCTTCAAAAGGACGTTGACGAGGTGATCGACCTTGTGCGCACCAATGTCGATGGAATCTTAGAGAGGGATGCGAAAGTCGAAGACTTGGAGATCGCGGCCGACCGGCTTCACGGTGCGGTAGGTGGATGCATTAGAATTTCAAATATAATCGAAAAAAAAAAACACATAGCAATGGGCTATATGCCCCCCCCCCCTTTATCACGAGTTAAAGTACAGACGTGACAGAGTATAACACCGTTTTCATGGGCACAGGCCTGGGGTTCGTTGTCTCCTCGCCCTTTCAATATTCTGCCCTTTAGAAAAAACAAAATTATGTTGCTTGTCAGATTTAATTCAATTTGTCAGTCCAATCATCCTATCTCACTGGCTACGTAATCATACCTTTATATGTAAGCGTTTGAACACAGTTGTTTAGAATCTGATATAATGTCGTCCACGGTTAGCAGTGTAAAAAAAAACCGGTCCTTCTTTTCCACTTTCCTAATATCCCTGCAGGCTTTGGAGTTCAAGAAAACTGGAAAAGTTGTAATGGTGAGATACTGGTGGAGAAACAACCGCTGCTTCGTAATTTTCGGCATTCTTATATTAATTGCCATACTTGTCGGCCTCGCCGTCTGGATCCCCAAGATGATTCGATCCCATGACTCAACGGCTGCAGCTGATCCTCCAGTGGCAAATGTGACCTCTGAACCATTTCTTAATGTGTCAGTCAGCTCTACCCCGGATGCCGGTCTGCCGTCGACAGGGACGTGGGAAAGGAGTAGGACGAGGTTCCCGCCTGGTCGAAGGGATGGAGGATGATCTGATGATTACCTTCACTCTCCAAAAGATTTATCAGCAAACATTCTATTATGTAGACTCTATCTAAGTTATTGGTTGATTTGAGCAATTTTTTATCGGTCGGACAAGTTATATTAACCATTAACATAATAAGTTATTCGATGGCGTTCGAACGAACTGTGATATTCTTCTGCTTCCAAGAACACAATATATATACGACGGTTTGGTCCAAGATCGTTCTCAAAATGGAGTATCATTTCGTGATTTGTTTTCAAAATTTATTCTTCAGTCCAAACGACTTCCATAATGCGCTCTTCCATTTTTATTTGATATGCAACAGTCACTTCAATGAAATCGAACCCAAAACCCGGAATCATGAAAAAACTTCTCAAATAGTCAAAATGCTTATAGCAAAAATACTTAACTTAAGTGTCGTGTGGAAAATTAAACCAAAGTTAAGTTAACGCATGCATGCATAGCTATTTGTTTAGGTAACCACAATCGCCATATTTGGTATTCCATGAACGTACACCGACAAACCAAACTTTAAACAATGAGTTAGGACAGCTTAATATTGTTTTAAACAGCATCATATTGTTATAAAAATGGATTTTCGTGAAATGTTTCACTTTCGTCAAAGAGATTTCATTTGGAGACGATATGTATCCCATTTAGCGATATGTATATGAAAGGGGTATTTAAGTCATTGAGAAATGGAAATCGATGAATACAAAACCAAGTAGCTCTCTAATGAAGTTTTTTGCTGAAGTCAAGAATTTGAAAATGTTTGATTCTAGTTTGTATTCACTCCACCTCATATATCATAGCTGTTCACGCTGTTTGTGCTTGGAGTTTCTGAAGAGCAATTAGTTTGTCCAAGGTCGTTAATTGCTGTATCGTGTAAATAATTCAAAGCGGCGTACTATCTACTATTATGTAATATTACTACAGTACTTGAACTATCTACTATTGTCATGTCGTCTAATTATTAAGGGGCTGTGTCAATGAAACTGTTCATATTCATATATAAACTTTTGACATTTGACTTTGTGTAGACCCTATAAGACTCGTATTCTGAAATCGGTTTTAACTTAGACCGTGGTCTAATTCTGTGCTAAAATTACGGGAAGCCAAAAATGTCAGAAGTTTCTTTACATCGTATCTTTCTTATGTTCACTGTTTTTTCCTTCTAATTCATGAATAGAGAAGACACTATCTTATTCATCCTTCTGGGCGTTGTGGCGTGCGTCTGTAATCCTTACAAATTAATGCAGAGGTTCGAGCCCTTGTCACGTCTTTCGGATGGTGACGATAAAGTTCGGTCCCAGACGTAAATAATCATATCTGATTGATACACGTCTGACAAAACACAAATACACACACCTTCGCAGGCAGTTAAGAATGATTTGAGAGCCAAAATGAGCCGACACATTGAGCATTTAACATTAAAGATCTATATATATGCCACAATCTTCTATCCATAGTTAAACCACGACTTTAAACCAGAGTTTAATTTAAACCTGACTTCAGAATCCGGGTCTAAGTGTTTTGGTATACACAATACAGTAAATAAAAGTACAGGGTACGCAATTAAAAAAAAAAACATCGGTGTGCAGATTTCAAAGTACTATGTTTATATGTTATATCTATCATTCTTATAGTAACCTTTTTACAAAATGGATTTGTTTTTGCTTCCACGATGTACGACGGATTTAAGAACATAGACAATATATTGCCAAATACCCGTCATGACAATAAACAATCAAGAAGTCTTTGTCAAAAATTTGTGAATCAAAGCAGCAGTTTCTTCCTGTACTCTTGATAAACGATTTTATTTTACAATTTTTCGTCAGCTCCGGAAGGACAGAAGTGATGTTTCGGATTACCAATTTTTGACCAAGACCTCCCAGCTGTCATTTGACGGATATTTTTCAATACATTTACTGCGTTCTTGAATCTGTCCCCGCTACAGTTGCAAAACTCCCTGATTTTTTTATAAGATGTTCTTAAACCACCTATTACCTCCTCCACGAATTATTTCTGCGACCCCCCCCCCAAAAAAAAACCTCTAGATCAAACAGCACAGGTGGTGTAATCAATCATCTCTTCATCTCGTGACCCGACTTCTTACGCCGCGGTCATGCCAAGGAAACCGCCCTCAAACCGATCGATACGGAATAACGTAAAAAATTTGATCGGTCTTGATTCCATCAATAGGTGTGACTGTGCCGCAACATTTTGGAGGAGAATGGAAGAAAGAAAGATAAAATATGTCTGGTAACTTTGTCAAGGATTTCCAACAGCTTTGTCTACTATGTCTACAATGGAACATTACGTTACTAGCACACGGATACCATGCATTTTATAGTTATGTAGCAGTATCTAGAGGAAATAATGGCTGTTTTATTATTATTTTTTTTTATTTCACAGCATTACTATCGTATGTCGTATTGAACAAGTTCAAGTAATATACATTTTGATTTTTCTGGTTTTTTAATTAATATTCTATTCAGAATTATAGTGCATAAGGCAAAGCTAAACATAAAAAGATTGTATTAAAATACAGTAAATAAGTGATAAAAAAAATAACACACAGTAGACTGGTGAAATACATGTATAGTGAAAAATATAGTAATTAGTGAATACAGTGATAAATATATATAGTAAACAGTATGAGTGGAATGCAAAAGGCTAAATCATGCATTTTGTTTTAAAAACATGTATGGGCTATTGTCTTAGGTCTATATAATATCCGTATATATTTCAAAATGTCTAATATTATTTCAAATCTTTATCAGAAGATGGTCCATGAATCATGAGGTGCTCAATTATTGTATTATCATCATTATTTGTTATTGTTGTCTTTTTTTTCTATGCATGAAATTTATTTGATGAACACACTATATATTCTCTATGGCCCGTATGTCAGATTTAATTTAGACCATGGTCTAAGTCTGTGCTAAAGTTATGGGAAGCCATGAGTGTCAAAATTTTCATTAAGTTGTATGTTTCTTATGTTTACTTTGCCCTTTCCTGATTCATCGATGGTTAAGACAATCATCTATTGAGGCGCGATAGCTCAGTCGGTTGAGCGGGGGTTTCGGATTCCGGTGACGCGGGTTCGATTCCCAAGTGGTGCGCAAGTGCCCTTTGGTAAGGCATTTATCCTCATTACCAGGTCCCTCGGAGAGGACCTTAAGCCGTTGGTCACCTGGTTGCTTGCTCACAGGCATTCGTGCTTTCTTAGCAGTCAGGTAAAAAAAACCCTCGGTATAATTTATATACTTCCAAGACAATTATGAATGATTTGAGAGCCAGTGAGCTGATATATGATATCTCTGCCGTTAGTGATTTATGTTACAAATGTCTATCCATACTTAAACCACAACTTTAAACCTGAGTTAAACTCAGGTTAAACTCGACTTCCGAATACGGGCCTATATGTTTACACTTGACGGGCTAGATAACAGTACTGAATATCAGGAGTAAATATAGTGTACATGGCAGTAACACGTAGGCGTATGGTGGACATGGGCAGTCCTAAGATTGAATGTGATTTAATATGAGCTTGGATTTCTTTTTTTTTACTTAGACGAGGGTAATGATTTAGGAGCTGAAATGTTGGAAAAAAAGGAACTGATTACAGTTTCAAAGAATGTATGAAAGTTCATCTACCACCGTCATCATTAATGTCATCATAATCATACTCATCACCACCATCATCACCATCGCTATCACAACTTCCATCATCTTCATCATTTTAATTTGATTTGTGACGTCATACGCGAGCAGCTTCCCCATATATTGCGTAGTAAAAAATGAATGAAATGTCATTTTTTTGAACAGACAAAATATTTCTCACCCGCTCCTGAAAGAACATTTTTTTCAGTCAATCATGAACCATTTAAATTGTTTTATATTGCCTAACATATTGGGTAACTGCTCGTATATGACGTCACGAATCAAATATTCAAAATTCTAATAACTTTCTTAATCTTTTTGTTAACCTTTCACGTATTTTTTTCCATGATATTTTTACAATTAAACTTTTATTCAGGATGAACTTCCACTTTAACATGTTTTCTTCAGACGTTATCATGCGACTGTTGTGCTATTATTATCAAGGAAAACCAAACTAGCTTTTGAGTAAAAGACATCACTCCTTTTCATCATTTAAATGCTACATAATTTGGGATTGTTTGAATTCTTTTAAGAGAACCAACTGTACTACAATCATGCAAATGCAAGTACTGTAAAAACAGTTTTGTAATAAATACTGCTTATTGTGCAAACTCACCATTATAACAGGTTGTATGTTTGAGTGAATTGTACTTTGAATTATCTATACACCCACTTCTAACCCTTAAAGGGGAATACAGCCTTGGCCATAAAATGTTGTGTTGGGAAGGAGAAAAATAAATTAAACAGAATGGTGAAAGTTTGAAAGAAATCGGACAAGTTAAAATCGAAAATTGAGATCACTAATACCATGTAGATTTCAAATTGGCAAATGGGTGAGTAAATTATGACAAGGGGCAAGGACAACTTTCCCATAGGCCATGTACTTTATTATCAGGGATTTGCGGTTTTCTCCTAAAGTACCAATTCCCCTGGGGCAGTAATCTAAATATAACCCAGGTAGTATATTGTTTTATGTCCTCATGAAAGAAAAATATAATTTGAAATAAAACTTTTTGGAAAAATGACATTTTAGCCATATGTTTTGGATTACATAGAAGAGTAGTCCTTGCCTTACATCACTATGACATCACACATGCGGCCAATTTGAAGTCTCCACGGGCATAGTGATTACCAATATTTACAACTTTTAAAAATTCATAACTTTCTTTTTGTCTGTCCAATATTGTACAAACTTTCACCTATCACCTTGTCTGGTATTTCTTTTCCTGACAAAAACAAGTTTCTATATGGGTTGGATTCCCCTTTAATAGTTACATGACATATGCTCCTGCGACAATTGCTCTCTTAATACCTCAGAGGGCATAGGGTTAGAATTACATGTAGGATTGTAATACAGTATTTTTATGAGAATAATGTAAAGGATTAGGGTTTATTTGGTTTGAGGTTACTTTTCGATTTTGCTTAAAGGGCGGATTTTCCATCTGAGCGATTGTCGCCAGAGCAAATGTCGTGGAACCCTCCTTTCAAAGCTGTTAACAAACTGCAATGCTGAGGAACGATAATACATGTTCAACACACAAAATTTTATTGAAATATACAAAATACACATTCGTCATTTTTCATATGTACTAATTCAGATGATTCTTTCACTGGCGGGGTTTCTTTGCTAAAATATAGAATGTGATACCCCTTTACATACAGTCTCAAGAGACAAAAAATGGAAGAGAAATTACTTCATTCATCAATATTCCTCGGTTTCTTTACATAGATTACAGATACATGTGAAATGTAATTTCTACAACTATTTACACCAAAATATTAATTCATCTTTTATCAGTGGTAGTATTTTAAGCTAACATGCGTGAGAGGAATACTATCAAATCACAATCACATGTCAAGCATTAACTATAAATATTGAACATGAAAGTATTTTGTGATAAAATTTTGCTGTCTCGAATTAATGAAACAGAATTTTTAAAAATGGGAATACCACAAATACCTTTACTTCACTGTATATTTTACACAAATATATATTTTTGACAGTTTACCCTCTTGCTGTTCTTACAGTTCGTTGTAAAATCTCTCAATTTGTTGCTTTACTGCTCTTTCCTGCTGTTGTTGGAATGAATTCTCTTGTCTCACATGACATACGAAGGCTGAAGCAAAGATACCTCCAATAACACTTTAGTGGAATAACCTGGAACAAAATTCTCTAAAAACCCATTCAATACAATTTCACTTAATTATAATTCACATTTTCCATTGATTTTGGTCCAACTTACCTCAAGCATAAGGCCCAATGGATCAAAAGCACGAAACAAAGTTAAATGGGGGCTTGTGCCAAATCACCTCCAAAATTCAACCAAGAACCTTGGAAAACTAAAACGAAAGAACCCAAGAAAATCCCATTGAATCTAATATAAACTATACTGCAATCTAACAAAATTTATGCTGGTGAGCTTCAAAACATCCCCATAAAAAATATGCGATTCCAAGTTTTTGTTTTAAATCTGGACTAGACTCGAGAGGAACTGAATATGAGGGCATTTGAAAGGCAATTATCCCCAATGACCTTTTGCACTAACATTCTTCATAAGTATCACAGAAAGGAGTAAAAAAAGTTTCACCTCCCCATATTTACTTTCCCTTTCAAGTTGCTCTTATTTTAAAAAGTCATAATTAACCAGGAAACAGGAAAATGATTGTCATTGCTATCACTATCATTTCCTCTCTTTGTGCTTTCCTTTCTAAATGGAAAAAGGAGGATTTCCTTTGTTTATAAATATTTTTGCTTCATTTGTTTTGAACCAGGATTCTGCCAAGATAAAGTAGTCATCTCTTGCATGCAATAAAGAAAAAAAACACGTTTGGAAAGATTAAACAATACACCTTGAAGGCTTACATGTTATTCCAAAGTAAGTTGAATTTCTGTATGAAATTAGTGCTTGTACAGTGAAATCAAATACAAGAATATTGCAATTCCAGAAAATTTTCATAAAGATAATTATTTCAATAAAAATTTATCTTTTTCTTTCTTAAGGCCCTGTTGTGTCACTCCATGCAAGCCTTGTGGGCAACTATTTTTGCCACCTGCATTGATGGTATCTTGCATGCAGCTCACATGCAGAAGCGCACGATTCTGATTTGCACGCAGAAATTTTTTGAACACGCTCAAAAAAATTTTGCCAGTGAGTTGCAGGCAATCACCTGCATGCAACCCACCCATAAGGCTTGCACAGAACAATGTGAGCATGTGATTGGGCCTTTAAAGCCCCTAATACACCTCACACAATTTTTTTTTTTTTTTCAAAAGAACCCCTTGTCTTAAATTAAATATATTTCAACATATCTCTTGTATTCTTTGTTCTTAATAGGGGATTCATTCATTTTTCCTGATATGAACCTTAATCCTAAATAGACTGGGCTATTTCGACGCCTAAAAAGACTGGGGGGGGGCTGATTCAGCCCCCCCTTATGATCTCGGCCGTTGATTGCGCGATCACGACGAAAATTGGCACACGCGTTACCCATGGCATTATCTACAAATCTATAACATCAAATTCGGCAAAAAATCTCATGTCTCATTAATTATGCTAATTTATGCGTAAAATCATAAGTTTGCTCTAATTAATAAAATAATGCCCCTGAAATGCTAATTTTTGTTTCACATACTCTAGATAGGCATCTGATCAAATTGATTTTTAAAAAATTTCAAAATCAAATTTATTTTCTTATGTATTCTATTGTTTTCTAAATTTCTTATGTATTTCATTGTTTTTCGACTTTTTGTTTTTTATTGTTTTTTCAATGGAAATTGTCGGGGACTTTATTTTGACCATAAACAAGATAAAATTCATTGATTTTAAGCAGTAAAAGGAAAAATAATGAAACATTTATGAATTTTGGCTAAGAAAACTATTTGCATTGGATTTGTACACAAATTCACGTTTTTGAGTAATTTTGGGTCTGCATGCACTTACGAAATGTTACGTAATTTTGGAACCGTGTACCCGGGGGTCACAATTTTGGTCTCAAAAGTTGCGCGAGACTTGAAAGTAAAAAGTCAGCGAGCGACGCGGTCAAAAAATTTCGCGCAGCAGATTTATCGCGAAAAATGTCGAGGGGGGGGCTGAATCAGCCCCCCCCCAGTCTTTTTAGGGTTAAGGCCTCGATGTCACAAAATGAAAGTATTTTTTCTATCTCTTCAAATCGGAGGAAATGAATTGCATCTTTGATCAAGGATACAAAATTTTCTTTCTCTTCCCTTTTCCCTTACATAACATATGATTTCAAATTGAGGAATTGTTTTCACAGAATTCTTGCCCAATATCTCATCACAACATCTTGATAGTTTACCTCATATCCAGAGGTCTCCTAATGAACCAAATAATGTGTTATTATTCAAAGACTACAGGATTTTGACGCATTGAAGGGAAAATGGTTTTAGGAAAAGCAGGTACTCAAGAGGAAAACATCCATGACAAAAGGAGCTGCTCGCATGTGACATCACAGAATTTTTTTTTTTAATTACAGATCTATCATTCATCAATGGACTTTTACCAGACTAATATATGACTAATATTTTTCTATAATTTATTTTATTTTTTCTTTATCCTAAAAAACTAACACGTGTTCATATGCACTGGACAGCAGAGGAAAATTATTTCACAGTGGCCCCACATACACATAGATTCAGACATACATATTTCCCGATTCGTCCTGCTGCTCATCTTCTGCGTTCTTTGATTACACCTCATGAGTTCACACTTTCCTCTAAGGTCGCTTTGCCAACGTTAAAATCTAAAGCCCACAGGATCCTCTCATTAAAGCGCATCTGCCAATGCTTGATATTCCTATGTACTCAACGGCAATGTCTGCACTCACTCTTCGATAGTCTGCAGGCACAGACCTTAGATTTCTTGTCATGCATAATAATGTAGGGTCTGAAATAGTGAGACTAAATTCACTTATGCACTAAGGCTGCATGATACAGAGAGAGAGAGAGCTTGGAGTCTTAGTCTTCATTCTAGACATGGTATTAATTTTAAAAATATCAAATTTGAGTCTGTGTTTGCAGACTGAATTGTCCATATTATCGTCATCATCGTTCTAGACCAGCGTGATCTTCGTTTTCGCCGTGTTGACCTGCCAAACGTTCAGCTCCTCGTACGCTTCGATGGCTTCCTCGTACTGGTCGTTGGTGTAGCCCTTGGCGAGGCACGCCTGCCGCGCCTCGGTGTACTTGATGCTACGGCCAGACATCTCGGAGATCGCATCGCACACGATTCGGTAGATCACATCTTCGGCACGCTGGGGCCTGGGGGAGAGGGAATTTAATGATTGAAGATCGTTGAAATCTCAGATTGATATACATGTATGTCAGCATTGGAGGCCATTAATTCAGATGTGAACTGTGAATTGTGGTCTAGGGAAGAGAGATTTTTTTTTACAAGATAAAATCAGGAAGGGCATGCTTAAAATTTTAATTCTACATGTTATGCCCACAATGAAACCCAACATCTGAACTGAAAGATCTTTTTTTTAATATCACATTTTAAATGTATCCTTTCAATAACACAATATTAAAAAAAAAACATCCTCGGGATGTTTTGTCATCAATGAAGGGGAGGGACTAAAACATCTGAAGACAACTTCCTCTATGCAACTGATTTGTTGTTTCGTATGGAACCCTTTTCGTAAAGCCATTAATGCAGCGTCCAAACATGCCCTAGACCGTAGCTTACACAATATCCAATCTTGCTGGCTGTGTCATATCCCTGAAGGCTGAGGGCATGTACAGACACAGCCAATAGAGGGCATCCTGCCTGATCAGTAGAATGTGCTCAATTGATCTTGTGAAATACACATCCATAGTGATCTGAGGCAGACTAGCCAGCTACAGTTATCATAAAATATTTGATGAGTAGGTATTTACTGTAAGGTATTTTACAAAAAAAAACACAATTCATTCTTCCCTTTTCTTTTATTTCAAAGATATTTTAAAGAACATGTTGAAAGCTGAAATTTCATCATCAAACACACAACCATGATAAAGAATACGGTAAAAATCATTTCAATGGATAAGTCACCTTCTGAGAATTTGTTTATAATAATACTTTGCAAAATTTTTTGAAGTAGGCTTTGACCATAAATAGGAGTAACTACATTTTCAAGTCTTGTCTGAACCATATCCGTGGACAAAATATCAAGTGTGATTTCTATTCAGAAGTCTAAATTCTGGCATTTGCGGGCTTCACAGGAAATTAAGACAAGTCTATGATCATACCTTGCAGCCGTATCTGACTGGCCAATCAAAGATTCCTTAGACATCTCCATGAGACGCATCGCTTCGTTGACATCCTCCTTCTCCACTACCTCAATCAAACGCAGACGGGCCTATGGTATTCAAAAAGATTGAGAAATTGTTACTTGCAATTTCACTTTTTTCTTTTTAAAATCTACATAGTGAAATGGACAAGAACAATGCATGAAAGCTTCATTACTTGTACACCAGTTCTCCATTCTCTGTTTGAAACCTAAGTTTGCATTTCAGGAACATGGATGAAGGAATTTGAAAGTTCATTATTACTGGCAGACCAGACAGACCTCAATTAGAAATCCATGCACAGGCGAAACATCTGTCTCATCACATTTTAAGAAATGAATTTTTTGGGGGGCATATTAAGTGAGGATTTTCATGTCATTCTACAATATCTTTGTTATATCCATTAGATGCAAAGTACTTAAGAAAATTTCTGGAACAAGCAATGTTGAAGATTATTTTTTGCATCAAGACATGTCAAAGACAAGACAACCTTGCATGGTTTCACTAAATAGGCCACAGTCTGTTAAAGCATAAGAAGGAGAACAAAGTCACAACTAAAGGTTCATGGTATCTCATGCATTAGAGCCAAGAGACAAGATTGCAAAAAAAAAACTCACCAGAGCCGTTGCAAGTCGGAGAATACTAAGCAGAGTTCTGGCAGATGTGAATGTTGAATCCTTGCTCCCGCGAGCCTCTTTACGCATCTCTACATATGCCCCTGTGATGTAGTCCGTCAAGGCCTCTGGGATGACTGGCTGTTTGGTCTTACAGAGGGCGATATAACGTCTGGAGAAAATTAATGAAATTATCAAGTATTGAAATTTGTAATAGTTACTTAAAAGTGTGGCAATCTGACAGTAAACAACTACCTATTCAAGAAGTTAGAGGTTTCTACATAAGGTATTCCATAAAAGTATAAACCTTTTTTAAGTCCACTGTTTGCAGAGCTGCTAACTTGAACAAGAGCATTTCAGTATTTTAAAAGTAGAAAATCAGTATTTTGGTGAGGAAATCAGTATTTCTGAAGTAATACCATAGGACAACACATAAAACTGAAACTTAAGAAATCAGTATTTTGCATGAAACCATCAGTTCTCAATTTTCAGTACTAAATACTGAAAATCAGTACTACTTGGCACCTCTGTGTTTGGTTTTTACATTCTTATTTCACTTCAAAGATAAATGAATATCTTCACACCCTCTCATTTGAAAAAAAAAAACAATTTTAAGCAAGTCCCCTATGCAAGGGGTCAACCAATATGGAATAGTGAAAATATGGTGCAATTTTAAGTGGAGGAGTTAAAATCAAAGCAAAGTAGCAAATTTTATTACAAAAGTGGTTCTTCCAACATGAGCTCAAAATATCTCCATTTGTCAAAATAGGCTCCTGAAAAAATGCTCAAATTAAACATCATACATTTTGATGGATCTACTCAGTTTTGCTCTTATAACTATAGTTTGTGTCAGAGTTGTCTAACAAGGTTATTCTGAATCATGATAAAAGAGTTACTTTATACCTCATTAGGTTCATGTCAAGTGGGTTTGTCTGGGTGGGAGGTTGCTTGCAATGCTGATGAACATAGGTGATATGCTGGGCAAGTCTGTGAAAGAAAAAAAACCCATTAGATTAGTAATAACTACACTGCATAGTAACAAGAAAATTCCTCTCGTTTATTCTGAATATAACCAATCGGGGTACAGACAACTTCATATCAAAATTTGATACATCACTTAATACATTGGAGCAATGTCTCTCAACACTTTATAAATATTCTATTATCCTGATCATCAGGTGCTGACTTGCCTGCACACAGGGCATATACTTTCACCTCTCCCTGGGGAGCATTCCAGCAATCGTTCTGTCTTTTACTGAACCTCCCTCCCTCGGATCATTCTCCCTGTCCTGCACACAAATGAACACGCTTTATCCCCTCCCTGGGAAGCATTCTAGCAATCGATCCGTCTCGTACTTGACTTCATACCTCAAATCATTTCCCCTATCTGCCGTGTCCTCCATACAAACATATACTCTTTCTCCACTCCTTGAGGAGCAGGTCAGCAAAATGAGCTCCCTTACCTGAAATAATTCTACCCATCTACCCTGTCAGGCTTAGATGCATAGCAATTTCTCAACTCCCTGGGGAGCATTTCCAGCAACCAATCAATCTGTGTTTCAAACTGAAATTCTTTACTTCAAATCAATGTCCCTGTAAACTCTGTCCTGAACAAAAATGTATAAACTTTCTCCACTCTCTGGGGCACATTTCAGCAATCAACTGAACTTCCTAACCTCAAATCATCTTTAGGGCTCCATATCTGACCTACCATACACAATAATGTATAGTTTTCTCCACTCCCTGTGGTGCATTCAAACGGTCAATACATCTATGTACTGCACTGAAACCCTTTTCCAATGTTCTCCACTCCCTGGGGAGCATTTCAACAATCAACTGAAATTCCTTACCTCAAATCATTCTCCCTGTCCGCCTTGTCTTGGATGAGCCACAGTAGATCAAATCGAGAGAGGAGAGCAGCCGGAAGCTGGATGTTGTGCTCGAGGGATTTCTTGGGGTTATAACGACCATAGGCGGGATTGGCAGCAGCCAGGATGGAGACACGGGCATTCAACGAGGTCATGATACCAGCCTGGTGAGGGTCGAAGAAAATCATAAATAGATAAAGATTGATAAATGTACATGTACACTCAAATCTGTGTTAGCAGACACAGTCTGTAGCAGCCATCTGCCTATAGTGACCAATGGCTGAAAATAAATTTAAACAGTCGGAATTCAGACTGATATGTGGCATCCATTTGAAGAGTGAGAACATGAGACACACATGTATCATAGTTCATAATAAAAGGGAGTGGGAAGGTATCAGGTTTTTTGTTTTCTTTTTGTCAGAGTGGATTCATACCGAGATTGGAGCCAAATACTGATACATAAAGACAGAATCATATTCAAATAGAAACTAAACTACTGTCTTTATACACAGGCGATCCTTTTTGGACAGAGTGGTATGGATCAGTGGGGTAGTATACGGACTCTAAAACCACACAAGTATCTGAGGAACTTTCTTCTCCAGAGTACCCTTTTATCTCTTTTATCTCAGAGCTGTTGGGTATACTATTAAGATACATTTAGGCCATGGTGGGAGTTAAACCAGAGACCAGGGGTTCTCAAACTACGGCCCACGGGGCTTTTCTATCCGGCCTGTGAGACTCTGCTGTTTTTTGTAATCACTTTTTAGTCACAATATGAAAAATAGCTCAACATGATTACATTGTGTATCCATGAAACCGTAAAAAAAAGTAATGGCAGTCAAATTTAATAAACAATGTTTAGTGGAGTCTTTTCTGTCTGTTCTTATTAGATGACCAGCGCGGGGCAACATCGCCCCGAGCCTCGGTGTATGTTTTTCCTGCAATGAATACCTGTTGAATACTGATTAAACTCACCTTTGCAATAGAGATAGTCTGTTGTTCCATCACTTCATGGATAGCCGTCCTGTCCGTCTCGTTCATCTTGTCAAACTCGTCGATGCAGCATACGCCCTCATCAGCCAGCACAAGGGCACCCCCTTCCAAAATCATCTCACCCGTGATGGGATCCTTCATGACCGCAGCGGTCAAACCAACGCCAGATGACCCTCGACCTGTCGTGTACTGACCTGGAAAAAAAAGAGAGACAAGGATGCTCCGCATTAAACCTCCCAGTTTTCCATGATGCAGAAAACAGAAAAATTTCACAGGATTTGGGGGAATTTACGGGGACTGCACAGAATTTTACAGAAAGCACCATTTTTCAGGCAGTCCAAAACTTGAATAAAGATGAAAAAATAGTGAAGATCAAAGCAAAATCTGAAACGACAGCCCCATACATCAGTGGAGGGTCGGCCAAACAAATCTTCCTGAAGCTTTATCTGCATACATTGCAGTGCGTCTATGTAATGTAAACTTATATTTTTCTAAGATTTTTTTCCTACTTACAATTATTTTGGGAGAGGACTTTCAACAGAAAAACAGTAAATGTTATTGAGATTAATCCCAGGAAGGGGGAGGGGTACTGAAATAATAACATGACACCTACTTGCCGCGCCAACTTAAAATAGGGGGCTCTGGAACTAAATCTTGGTCTTAAAACGTGGTCTCCAGAACGGCTTTTGGATCAAAAACGTAATGCTCTGGAATGGACTACATAAAACACAGGGGTCTGTGGAACTCATTAGATTGTAGGCGCAAGCGTCTTGCTAAATTCACATCGGGCCAGCGCAAGTTAGCTGTGGGCCGGCATAATGGCTCGGCGCCGATCGAGCTCGCTGCTCTGACCAGCTGAGTAGGCCACGACGGGCGCTCTCTGGAGAAAAATCACGAATTTGAGGGTCTCCGGAACGGGAAAAATTTGAATTTCTATGGATTTCTGAATTACTGATGCTCTGACACAGAAATTTTGGCTGAAAATGGTCTCAACCGCAGCACATGTGTATCATACATTTATACCGCGTACCCCACCCCACCCGGGCCCTAATCACATAAAAATGAAGTTAAATTCAAATCAAAACGAATTAACTTAAAACCAGAATAAAATGTGGACATGTACTTACTCCTTGGCGCAAGGCGGTCAATGTATCCCAGCAACTGAGACTTGGCTACACCAGGATCACCCATCAAACAGATGTTAATGTTACCTAAATAACAAATCAATATAAAATGCAGTTCAATGATAATTTTATTATTATTTCTGATTTTAAAAATAAAGACACATTGGCCGGTATTCTGAAGTCGGGTTTAATTTTAACTCGGGTTTAAAGTCGTAGTTTAAGTATGGGAAGCTAAGTCTCAACATTATTATTAAGTTGTATGTTTCTTATGTTTAACGGTCCTCTTTCCTGATTCATCGATGGTGAAAACAATCATCTATTTATACTTTCTAGACAATTATGAATGATTTGAGAGCCAAATGAGCTGAAGTATGATATTTCTACTGTTAGTGATTCATGTAACAATTGGCTTTCCATACTTAAACCACCTTTTTACACCGGAGTTTAAGTTAAACCCGACTTCAGAATACGGGCCAATTGACTTACTTTAGTATTATGTGATGACGATAGGGGGTTTTCTGGAAATGTAGAGAATCTAATGTCAAAAGCCATTCATGATAAAGCAACCTTTCTCGAAAATCAGTGAATCAAAACAGAACACTGCAAAATCGCCGGTGTTTTAATCTAACACCATCCCGGAATCTATATATGTCCACACCAGAGAAGTATTGAAACAACACTGGTTTGGAATCCAACGAATGCTATTTTAATACTAATTGGTGTTGTAAAATCACCTTTCTGGTGTTAGACCAAAACCGAACTGGTGTTGTTTAACACTTCTCTGGTGTGGACATATATAGATTCCGGGCTGGTGTTTAATTAACACTGGCTTGTTTTGCCGTGTAGTGTTGTCCTGGACTCTGGACAAATGACATATTTGCAATTTTTCATCAGCTCCAAATCTTAAGACGCTCTGCTCTCCTTGTTCACCAGTTTTTGACAAAGACCGCTACAAAAGCTCTCTATTGTGATTTGATGGGCATTTTGAATATGTTGTAGAATCTGTCCCTTTGCAATTGCAAAAAATCACTAATAACACTTCAGGGATACACAGATTCCACATTTTCTTAAAATCAGCGCCAAATAGAGTTTTTGTTAATTCTGCAAGTAATCCCTCCCCAAAGAGAGACTGGTTCTCACCTCTGATTTTCATTCCCTTGGGCGACCTATCGACCCCACCGACCAGGAGTAAGAGGAGAGCTTTCTTGACATCCTCCATTCCGTAGATCTCGGGTGCAATGGAACAGGCAAGCTTCTCATAGAAGTCTTCCTCTGCCGGGTAAAAAAAGTCTCAATAATTTAATTCACTTGCATTGTTTTATACAGTCGAGAGTGAGATGTGATATGTTGGGCAATGCTTTATCATTAATCAACTTTTTGTGCATATGGGGACCAACATCCACCATTTCATTATTCATCCATAATTGGACAGATTAAATGGTTTGAACAGGCATAATTGAAGAGAAAAATATGTTTCAGCGTTTTCATCAAAGACCCTGTTTCATACATGACACTCGTCATGTCACCTCCCTAGAATTCAAACACACATAATCAAACTGCATCATTTTGATAACTTGAAACAGTAGCTTGTAACAGTAACCTGTACCATGCAATTGCTAGCAGGTTTAGTGAAACCTGGCAAAGGAGTCTTACTCACCTGCAATCTGCTGAACCTCCTCCTCAGATAGCTCTTCCATTGACATCTCTTCATCATCAGCTTTGTTCATCTTGATGATACTCTGGATGGAAGAAATAAGAAAAAAGATTATGCCACAATCAATACAAATGCATCATGCAAATAGACCAGGTAGATGTTTCATAAAACTTGGCGACGTACAGTAGAAAAAGAAAGGACCCTGGCTGGATGGAGGATATGGACAGAAGCCAGAGCTGTGGCCTCTAATAGGCAAAGGTGGAGACGTTCGGTGGAGGCCCTGAGTGCCACTAGGCATGTGGAGGATAGGTAACAGGTAACAGATGTTTCATAAAGCTGTCTGTAATTTACAAGCAACTTTACCGATGACTGGTGAGCCTTTCCTAGGCTCTTAATCAAAGGGTACGCCATCAATGAAAATTTTGTGCATATCACTTACCACAAGAAAGGATCACCAGTCGTTTGGAAAGACGCTCAGAACTTACAGCTTTATGAAACACTCACTGGATAAGAAACATCTTCAGGTAATCCTACTTAATTTTCTCATTTCAATAGGCTCTGTACCACATGTAAATAGGGTTACAAGTAGACCAGGGTGCCGTCTTACAAACAGTTGCAATCGACCCGATCAATCTCAACTCTATGGAAGTCCATCACTGTCGTAATTATTTATACGCAAATTTTGCAAAATGTCCTTTATAAGGGGAACACACCAAATACTAAAGACAATGATGAATGTGTAACTAAACATCATCATCTAGAAAACAATTTTAGCAAACATGCAGTTTAAATGTTGGCGTTGCTGGCTTTCCATAGTTGTGGCTGATCGGATCAAAACTCTTTGTAAGACAGGGCCCTGAATGAGATTTGAATTCTGAGTAGAATAGAGGAAAACATTTCATGAAGCAATCATCAACAAATGAGGACTTTCTGGGGTTCTTTTTTTCCTTTTTCAGGACTCTAATAAGCATTTTGGGGGCTAAATCGCTCTTAATCCATGGAATCTTTTTTCCTGCTCCAGACTGTAACAAAGACTCACATGTGCATCCATGAATGTCTCTGAGAGCAAACCCTGGGTCATCTGCCTGAAGCCCGCCCTCAACATCGGGAGGAACACGCCGGTGACGCTGACATGATCACCCGGCTGGCACTGGCGCGTCGTCTCGCCCCGAGCGTAGACCGTCATGCTGCGGGGGATGTTACCGATGGGAACCTGGTCGCTCTGTTCCTGGATCTTGACCTCCTGGAACTTGACGAACTTTGACCCTCGGGTCTGGAGGTAGAGACGACCACCTGATCTAGAAAGAAAAAAAAACAGATTGTGTTTGTGGTGAATGGTTAGAGGATGCAAAATACCAACTGCCATGGACCTACAATGTACCTCTATCAATGACACCGTTCTCACTACCTTCCTAAAACTAGTTTAGTGGAAACTAGTTTAACTTGTAGTGAGAACGGTCAAAGCAATCTTGGAAGTGATCTTCAAAACTGAAACTTCAAAAATCACTTTGCCTCGTTAAACTGGTTTTAGCGAAAGTGAGGACACAACTGTTCTTCAGGAAGTGATCTGCACACATTTTGAGTGCGCTACTCCACACGACAGGTGTGCAATGCATATGCTGCAGTTTCGATTTTCGCGTGAAACGTGTCACCCCACCAACAGCATTTCCATAGCAACAACATCACTTCAAGTGAAGTGATTTTTGAAAACCACTTTCGTGTGATCAAGTGGGAACGCTAGCAAAGCGATCTTCCAAACTGGTTTCCTGAATCGGTTTCCAGTAAAGCAGTTTTAGAAAGCGTAATGAGAATGGCCTCAATGAATTTACAAAATTATCTCCTTCAATGCTACTGTAGAACTATTATGGGTGGTATTCTCATATCAAAGGTTTAGTCACCTTGAGGCTACATGTAAATTAGACAATTTTACGGAGTGCAAATTTCAGAGAAAAACACTTTGAAAATCTCGAACTTTTATTGTTCCTCTTTGCTAAAAGAAGTTTTTAATATAGTAAAATACTAGAATATTGGCTCTGCATTATCCACTTACTTGTTTGTTGTACATTCTTGACTAGGGCACGTCAGGAGAGGCATGAACATTGGAGAATTGATCTAAAACGATAAGGGAACATTCAAAGAAAAGACATTTTGCTAACATTAACATCACATATTTATCAAAGGTAAAAGAAAGTAGTTGCAGTAAAAAATTTCATGAGAAAATCTTCTAAATCAAGGTTGTCGCTGTAAACTTGTATTTGTGAAATCATGAAATCCTGGCTCAACAGATATTTCTGATGATTACTAAAAAACACATAAAAAAAAAAGTGGGACAGTGAATTAATACTGCATGACAAAATACCCGAGATTTGATGGAATTCTGTGCTTACTTTGCTCAATTCTCAGCAAATACGTACTTTCTTTCAGAGCCAATTGGCACATATTTATATTTACAAACACTTGGGTAATTGTTTTATTTGATTCTGTTCAAACTCATTTTGAGATTGTTACAACTGGTATTTATCTTTAAATGCATATAATCAAAACCAGTGTTACGGATGTATTCATTCAAAACTATCCAAAATGCATATCTTCTACTTCTGACCTGAACATTAGCAGATATAACTACTAGTACTTGTATGAAACCTATCCACCTACCGGTTGATAAGTCTCAGCACCGCACTGGTCACAGGTGTAGGTAGCAACGGTCATCATGGGCTTGACCTCTGTTGACCTGGTCACGATACCCCGGACCTGGACCAGCTTGCCGATGCGGTCGGCCTTGATGTCACGGACAGAGAGGGCTTTCTGCTGGGAGGATGTCTTGAAGTACAGCTCACTGTAAGAAATAACATTAATGTGGTTCTTGTTAAGTTTTTTTTTTATTACTGTCATGATGGTTTGTGATTATATTGAAGATTTATATTGCCTGAGTTTGAAAAACACCTTTGTAACAATAGGTATGTTCAGAAAGTGAGACAACTAAATATCTGATCTTAATAAAAACAAACTTTTCATTTTTCCTCCAAAATAACAAAATACATTGGAATGGTTCCATAAATGTGTCCTGTGGAGATGCCATTGTCTTTTGCATTGAAATGTGTACAAGCAGTAGTTACGTTGGTTTCATTTCATGAATGCCAGACAATGAATTTCAATTTTGTCCCATTTGTGTAACCATCTCTGAGTAAAGGCTGATGATAACAGGAATATGTTGCAATTCTGTCACTTGATTTGATACACTCTTGATTTTGTCTTTCTGTCATTTGCTCCCTACCTCATTTGAATACATGCTTGGTATTTTCCTCATTTTGTCTAACATCAAAATCATGCACAACATGTTACTGCCATTTATTCGACATTGTAAATCTAAGCACTGCACACTTTGGACACATCAGCAGGTCATACATTAGTTTGAATTCACTGTAGCCCCCCCCCCCCCCCCCCCCCCCCCCGATAAAATGATTCTTTGTTTTTTAACTTCCAAGTTTCCAACATATATCTGCATTGTCTATCACCACCAGATTAAATATGATTGGATATATATATATTAAAGGTGGACTTAGAGCAAACGGGAATAGCCAAAGTAGGATTACACCAAATGAGAATAATCCAAGTGAAATTAGACCAAATGGGAATTGTCCAAGAAGGGTTAGACCAAGTGGCAATCCACCAGTATGACTTACTATCTCCTCATGAGTTCAGCGGGAAACTGGTTCCTTGCATCACGAGGCTGCTCACCAGCGTTAGGACCTCTCACCCTCTGCTCCATAAGAAGACGATGCTCGATGTACACGTCCAACGCATCTTTGTGGATCACCTACATTTCATGTGAAGAATGTAAAATACTTTGTTAGAGCAAACAACTAAACACATGAAATTACAATAAGAAGGTAATGAAAAAGACAAAAGTAGACAACAAAGCTAGAAAAGAAAAGGTACAAAAAAGTTACAATTATAAATTATGTGACCTGTCACCCTCAAAGCCACAATAATTCACCCAAAATAAATTTTGAATTTTTTTATTGGGCATGGAAAAGCACATCTTAAGCCTTAAAATGATAGAATCGCTGCAATTGATCAACGATAACCAAAACAAGTACGGTACTTGATTAAATTTTGAAGGAGCGTTCAGTGACAGCTTTAATATATGGGTCATTCCATGGGGTTGGGGCAAAAATTGTGACATCAGGGTCAAAAAATAGAAATGTAATAAATGAAATGTTTTATTTCTCATATGTTTGATGGGACAATCCTTCAACTAAATCCACTTACAGGCATTTGATACCACCCTGCATATTGGAGTAAACTGAGAAACAAGATTTGACAAAATACCACCGTTACATGGACATCATTTATCATCCTTGCTAAGACTATGCTCTCCCACTGTCAAAATAAAGGGGTTGATCTCCATTTCTCTTGATAAATATGTTGCTAACTACATTGTTAGTCACTTTATTCCACACTTTCCAACATGGCATATATATTTTGATAGATTTAGCATCAATAAATGGAACTTGATGCTCTGTGTGTATACCAGTGCCATGTTCTGTGTCATTCTTTTTTCTCACCAGTCTAGAAAATTGAATTTATGATGGTATGTAGAACTAAATAGTTGAGAGAAGTCATGCCTCAACAGAATGGAATATTCTCTTTGGAAAAACTCAATTACTCTTTCTGGCCTAACCTTCTATTTTTGGTGTTACCACCGTTACATGGACATCATGTCTCAGTAACAGAGGTATACTTTGAAGCATTGTTAAGTTAAGGTCCATTAATGGCCATTACACACCAAATTCCACTTTGTGCCTTAGAATATTTGCACAAGATCAATTGATTATACTAAAGAAAAACATTTTTCATGTCAAATTCTTTGCAAATAAAAGCAAATTAAATTAGAGTTAAAAAAAGGAAAAATGTACAAAATTATTAACAAATTATATTTAAAATCATACTACGGTAATCCTCAAGTTTCCACTTCCGTCTATCTGTGGAAACATTTATGTTTCTGTCTAAAGGGGAAAAAACGAAACAGTGCTATCTTATGATCTCCAAATCTTTTTACTTTAAAAAAACTCCTTCAAGATATTACTTTCAAATGTACATACCACTGTTACATGGACATCATGTCTCAGTAACAGAGGTATACTTTGAAGCATTGTTAAGTTAAGGTCCATTAATGGCCAATACACACCAAATTCCACTTTATGCCTTAGAATATTTGCACAAGATCAATTGATTATACTAAAGAAAAACATTTTTCATGTCAAATTCTTTGCAAATAAAAGCAATTTAAATTAGAGTTTAAACAAGGAAAAATGTACAAAATTATTGATAAATTATATTTAAAATAATACTACGGCAATCCTCAAGGTTCCACTTCTGTCTATCTCTGGAAACATTATGTTTCTGTCTAAAGGGAAAAAAAACAAGAGTGCTAGCTTATGATCTCCAAATCTTTTATTACTTTAAAATATCTCCTTCAAGATATCACTTTCAAATGTACATACCACCGTTACATGGACATCATGTCTCAGTAACAGAGGTATACTTTGAAGCATTGTTAAGTTAAGGTCCATTAATGGCCAATACACACCAAATTCCACTTTATGCCTTAGAATATTTGCACAAGATCAATTGATTATACTAAAGAAAAACATTTTTCATGTCAAATTCTTTGCAAATAAAAGCAATTTAAATTAGAGTTTAAACAAGGAAAAATGTACAAAATTATTGATAAATTATATTTAAAATAATACTACGGCAATCCTCATGGTTCCACTTCTGTCTATCTCTGGAAACATTATGTTTCTGTCTAAAGGGAAAAAAAACAAGAGTGCTAGCTTATGATCTCCAAATCTCTTATTACTTTAAAATATCTCCTTCAAGATATCACTTTCAAATGTACATACCACCGTTACATGGACATCATGTCCTTGTAATGGTCATATTGAATAGTATGACTTAACAGTCTACTTATCAACACACTAAATGCGAGTTAACTCATCTTACTCAAGTGTAGAAAAACAACATCTACAAGCAAGCTTCTGAAATGCATATCAATGAACAGGTAAATTTTTTTTTTATTCATACATGTACACGATTATAATTTTGATACCTTTGATACAATACTCGGGTATAAAAGATGTAGGGGAAAGGTACTAGTTTAGTTCTTCTAAGCTATGGTTTTTCAAGAGAAAACAAGACAAAGTTGGCATGCAATTCATGGACACTGCATTAATACCTTACACATATAACTTGTTCAATTTGTTTACTCTAATTTGTTTTACCTCAGTTACATGGTAAATGTAGTTCTAAGTGACTTTAATTAAAATATAATCATGTCATCACTGGAATAGATGCATTGGATAAAACATTAAGTTCCAGCATGCCAAAAGGACAATTGTAAAGTACTTAGTGGACAAATTGAATAAAAAAATTACACCTGTTGTTTTAACATAGAATTGTGAATGAGAAAGTAAAATGTACTATTTCTACAAAGCTATTCTAATAAATGTTCAAGTATAAAACTGCAAAGTACAATCTTTTCCTTTAGTTAAAAACTATATGGTAAACTTCTTACTGGCAAATGTAAAAAATGTATTACACTGTACACTAAACCTGACTATTAGAAATAACATGCAATATTTCTCTCTGCATTCAGGTTACAAGTTTATGAACTTCAAGAAGATTGGTGACCCAATGACAACTGTGTCAGTTTGGAAGAGGATTCTGTCAATGTCACAAAATGGAAAGAGGTAGAATTGTGCCTCGCCATCAGGCCAGGAGTACAGGTCACCAGATTGACACTTCATGTACTGAAGATATACATTTCAACCTTCAACAGAGGCTACCTGTAGTTATTTGAGAAAAATAGTATTTGGAAGTTTGACTATTTTTTTTACACAATTCAAATTATTACATTTTAATCAACGAAACTTGCTGGATTGTTTCCACGATATTTTATATTATATGAAATCATTTACTCATGTACATGTCTTGACATTTTCTCATTAAAGTAAGGGGGGTGGATTACTAGGGCAATGACAAGGAATCTGATCTGTTCTTGCAAAATACACAAGAACCCTCACTTTGTATTTTTCATAGCAAATAGAATTCATCATTTCATAGTTCATAAATTAAATATAAAGTTATGTTTATACAAGGATTTTTGTATTTGTTTTTGTGTTCTACTTTGTTTTGACAATACAATTACTTGCCCATTACCTGTACCTTTTCATAAATTATCTTTACTACAATTTCGTTTCTCAATGGATGAATTTAATCTAATTTTATTCTGCATTATAATCAAGGGTGGTTCTTGACAATTCCATTTAGTTCTGTATGACCATCCTATTTAATTTTCATCTCTGAAGTTTAATTGTTCAAGCAATTACATAATATATTCATGTTTTATTGGAATTAAATGAATTAATGGAATTCAAATCTGCAATTTACCTTTTGATACAGCAAATAAACTCTTGTGAAACAAACTTGATTGTGTCACATTTTCTTTTGTTCACTTGTACATGTTTTTAAAATGTCGTTATATTGCAATAAAAAAAATCACATTGAAAACAATCACACAGGCTTTTGCTTTCTGATAAAACAAATACCCACCCCCTCTCCTAACAATTGAATAAATAGAAATTAAAATATGATTGAAAAAGTCCCTAACAATTGAATATATAGAAATAAAAAAAATACAATTGAAAAAACGGAGAAAGAAATGAGGGAAAAAGAATAAGTGCTGAAAAGTATACCAACATTCAACAAGATGAAAAGTTTTGGAAAGGTTAGGCCTACAGCTACGAATTACTAGTAATTGAATTATTCCCATGCTTCATCATACACAAAGCACATCTACTATGTGTAGGGGGGTAGTAACAGAACAATTATTTTGCCCCCCCCCCCCCCTCCTTTCGGGCTGGGATAAGCTGACGAGCAGAAAAAAAAAAATCATTTTTTTTTTTTTGGGGGGGGGGTCTGCCTCCCCCGTGGCGCTGCCACTGGTTCTAAATTCTCATTTTTTTGCAAATTCAAATTTGATCCTCAGGTCTTTGATACCCATATTTCCTAGAATCAGTAGGAGCCAATTTAAACAAGGAGAAATTTTGTACCAAATTGAGATGTCATCGTGATCGTCATGATCATCAGTGAAAGAGCTGTTTCTGAGTATCCACTGGCCTATTGAATCAACATATTTCGGTGTAAAAAATCAACTAAATTACGATTGAATCATGTCAGCTACCATTCAAAACATGTTTGCACGGAATCACAGTAATAAAAACATTTTCTTTGGAACCATTCAGCAAATCTGGAAACAAACACGGCGATGTCTTAATTTACATATTTTACTTACACAAGAAGCTACATGTGGGACCGAAGTGAAAGATAATGGAAAATTAGCGAGATTTTTCAAACTTAAAAACACTTTCTGCATGGTAATATAGTTCCACATTTTAAAGATAAGGTTTAACTCATTTCAAAATACGAGTATCGGGATAAATCTCCGTACTTACGTCGCTTTGAAAGGGAAAACATCGTGGAGATCCAATCCACCGTTTCACGGACATTGCAGGAAGATTCCCAACTGCGATGCTTCAAAACGCCCGATATCGTGGCTGTTCATGTGCATGTGGATCGCGGCTAACATCCCGTCCGTCTGATACAACGACGGTCTCTTCTCCGGAGTCTCCTTCTTACATACGCGATGAAATGTGATCCACCGTTACAAATTTGACCCGGACATCGCCCAAAACATCGGCGACCCTCGATTAATTTACATGACATTACCGTAGGTTTTCAAAGCTAATCTTTTGATGAAAATTTGCTTACTGCCTGGCCTTTATTTCTGACACATAACTTTGGAAAGAATGATTTCTGATTTTTAGATATTTACCACATTACCGCCGTTACAGAAAAAAACAAACGTGGACATCGCATGTAACGGTGGTATGCCGAGTTGTAGGAATGATTTATGATATGAAGTCTCTTTTCATTTGCTATCCCATTACTGTTGTGTTATTAAACAAATGTTGCTTTATCAATTATGGCCATTTGAATTTGACTAAGTTTATCTCTTGATTAGATATCTTCAACTGAAAATGACCATTTTGGATGTCACACTTGGTACCCCAAAAAAGAGTCTGGACATCATCATTTAAAGTCTCACCATCAATAATACTTGCAGTTCAACATTTTTCTTTCTGCATCAAGTAATTGCTTACATAACTGCCTTCCAACAAAACCACATTGCAACATCAAAACACCAAACACATTTTCAGGATAAAGCTAACAATTCATAAGGAACACAAAAAAGTGCTGTTGCCCCAACCCCGTGGAATGACCCAAATACAAGTATAAAAAAACAAGGTTTGATATTGGGGTTCATTCGAGCATCTTAGCAATGAATCAGATGATCATGAGCAAACAACATGTAGAATTTCAGTGAAACTTCCTACACTTGTAGCAACAAAACAGATATCAGTAAGATGAACAACTGAACAATCAGTCAAACACTCAAGAACACAAAACGCATCCTCACCTCTTTCTGTCTGTAATCTGGAAGCAGATCATGGATCGCATCAGCAAAGAGCTGGATGTAACGGCGGGTGTTCTCAACGATGGCCTCAGCAAGTTCTGGATCGTGTTCAGAGACGTCGTCGAGGTCGATGGTGAGGGCAACCTGCTCTCTGTGTGCAATGCTCACCTAAACAAATTAAAACAAAATGATTTTAAAGAGAAATTCTAGTAGTTGCAGTAAACACTGATTTCATGAGAAAGTCTGTAAAACCAGGCTTAATTGTCAGTATATCATCGAGGATCTAGATCTGGTACCGTTACATAAACTGAACTTAGTGAAATCTTGAAATCTACCAGAAAAATGTTCACACTGAAGATCACCAACACAGATAGGCACACGTGGGACAGTGTATTATTATTGCTGGAATAAAGACCCGACGGAAATGACCGAATCCGTGCTCATTTTGCTTATTTCTCAGCAATTACACAATTTCTTCCAGAATCCTTTGGCACATATTTTTTATTCATACAAACTGACACTTGGGTGGTCATTATATTAGATTCTGTAAAAATTCATTTTGAGATCATTACCAATACTGGAATTTATCTTTAACTGAAAAAAAATTTTGTGGATATGATTGAATTGATACCTGAAGTAATTATATTTATAAACCCTCCAAAAGACACATATTTGTGACTGTGTATAGGAAACCTGATCCTGCTAACAAACAATGTCCAGGAATCACCCACTTCCTTTACAGTAATATTGGATTAAATGATTTTAGGTTTTGTTTTGTACATTAGCTGCCTTGAAGAGAGAATGCTCTAAAGGTTACACGACAGAAAAAAAATATCCAAGAGTAATTTGTATCCAAGACCAAGTACTAAAAATGGTACTTTGACACTCAAACACAGAATAATTAGAAACATAAATGTACACCCTGTAACTGCTTCTTCCAATGATGATTAACGGACGATGCTATAAATTCAGTTGAGACAAAAGCTATTAAATAAGACTAACAAGTGGAATGCCTCTGGCCGTCTCACCTGCATCACGCGGTTCAATATAGCAGCAGTGCTGACTTTGAATACTACTCTAACTCGCACAAGATGTTCAGTGATACATGGTTACTCTTATGTCCACTTTTTATGAACTAGACCAATAAACTTACAGAGATATGATGGTTATTCAACAAAAACCCCAACATGGCCAAAGTTCATTGACCTTACATGACCTTTGACCTTGATCATGTGACCTGAAACTCAAACAGGATGTTCAGTGATACTTGACTACTCTTATGTACAAGTTTCATGAATCAGATCCATAAACTTTCAAAGTTTTGATGGTAATTCTACAGATACACCCAATTCGGCCAAAGTTCATTGACCTTTGACCTTGGTCATGTGACCTGAAATGCGCACAGGATGTTCAGTGATATTTGATTACTCATATGTCCAAGTTTAATGAACTAGACTACAGACCTCTACAAAAATTTTTTTCGTCACTTGCCCTGTTGGGCAAGTGATGAAAAAATTTGCTTGCCCGATAGAAAAAACTGCTTGCCCAATTTTTTAAATAATACCTGTTCACTTATTAATGAATTATTAGTAACATTGTTTAATATTGTATGATTTTTAAGTATTTTTTTCACTATGCTTAGAATCTTGGGTGTGTGTGTGTGCGCGTGTGTTTGTGTGGGTGTGACTGTGAGTTGAACTTTGATATAAATGAATTCAATATCTAATTTCTACTTCGCCTATTCCAGTACAATAACCTGTACTCGGCCGTGTAATAAAGGCCCACATACCCTAACTTTTCCTGAAGTTCTTTGAAAACGCAGACTTCTACGAAAATTGCATTTCTCTATGGGGGAGTCTAAATTTGGTGAGAATGTATTCATTAATAACTTAAATATACATGACAATGAAGAAATCATCAAACTTTATTGGAAGTTTTGAATAATATACCCGAAATGTAAACTCTGTCTGAAACAGAAAATCAACATCATTGTGGCCTTTACTGAGCGAATTGTCCCCCAGAGCTCTGGCAGAGAGACAGAGCTCAGACTGGCTAGCTAGTATGCGCACGTGTGTGAGCCTCCCGCCGGCCTTGTAAAATAGATGGAGCTTTGTTTGATGATTTATTGTCTGATATTTACCTCATCCCCTCAAAAAGGGAAACAAATTAATTTTAAGTTATAATTAACAAATACGGCAAGTCATTTTGGATGTTAATAGGCCGTTTTGAAAAGCAAAGCCGAATGACATGACAACTCACCAATGCGAAGTTACTAGACTCTGTGATTTATTTCCTGTGTAGTTCTAATTATTTTATCACAGAATTGTGATATCGGAAGGTGGAAAATGTGCATTAGAAATTGCACATGGTGGTAGTCATAATGGACCCCTATACTACATTCAACTGTTTCCCGGCCATTGCGTTGATTTTTTTCATACCTGGTACCACACCGTACCATGTATGGAAATATGTGGTACAGAAAAAATAACGCAATTTCGGAATTTGAAACGGCGCTACTCCTATTTTTTAAGGCTTATTCATGATTTTGAGTGTGGATTTTGGATGATTTGTGGAAAAACGAGGTACGGTACAGAAAAAAAAGACGCAACAACCACTTGCCCGATCGGGCAATTGACTTTGAGAGGTGCTTGCCCGCACGTCATTTTCACTTGCCCCGGGCAATCGGGCAAGCGGGTTTGTCGCGCCCTGAGACTAATAAACTTTCAAAGTTATGATGGTAATTCAACAGATACCCCCGATTCGGCCAAAGTTCATTGACCCTAAATGACCTTTGACCTTAATCATGAGACCTGAAACTTGCACAAAATATTCAGTGATGCTTGATTACTATTATGTCCAAGTTTCATGAATCAGATCCATAAACTTTCAAAGTTATGATGGGAATTCAACAGATATCCCCAATTCGGCCAAAGTTCATTGACCCTAAATGACCTTTGACCTTGGTCATGTGATGTGAAACTCATGCAGGATGTTCAGTGATACTTGATTAACCTTATGTCCAAGTTTCATGAACTAGGTCCATATATTTTCTAAGTTATGATGACATTTCAAAAACTTAACCACAGGTTAAGATTTCAATGTTGATTCCTCCAACATGGTCTAAGTTCATTGACCCTAAATGACCTTTGACCTTGGTCATGTGACATGAAACTTTAATAGGATGTTCAGTAATACTTGATTAACCTTATGGCCAAGTTTCATGAACTAGGTCCATATACTTTCTAAGTTATGATGTCATTTCAAAAACTTAACCTCAGGTTAAGATTTGATGTTGACGCTGCCGCCGCCGTCGGAAAAGCGGCGCCTATAGTCTCACTCTGCTTCGCAGGTGAGACAAAAACATTATTCATTTCATTCTCTAGTGAAAACAGTATGGTACATGTAACTAATATTTGTGAAGATGGGTAAAAGTAATTTCTTACCAACTGTTGTGCATATTTGAAGTTCTTCTTTCCTTTCCTTCCTCCATCGACATAGAAATCAGTCAAGAAGCCTTTGCATTTGTCTGTAAAAATTTGAAGTGAGAAAGAAAACTTGTGAAATGGGGAGAAGTTATTTTTAATATATTCATATCTTAAACCAATTGAAAGGCAGATAGTCAATCGCTTGATGATTGATTGAGCTCAATGTTCCTGGAAACTTATATTTGCTTTCCTTCTAGGATTTTTCCCTTTTCTACCTGCGGTACTTGACCCTGCACAGACATGGTCAGGCTCCTGAACTTAGCCACCTTCGCCTTCAGCAAGAACTTGAATCCTGTGATGAAATGACTTTCAATTTTTTTATACCATCCTGTACAATCCACCATACAGACTAATTACCCTCACAAAAAGAGCGGGAAGAAGGTCGACTCAGGAATTGATGCAGGGTACAATGGTTGGCACAGGCCTCAGTAGGCACCAACTGATATGTTTTTATTGTTGAGCTAGTTTTATTGACAAGTTTAAACATGAAATGCAGGCATATTCAGAATGTGATCGCTTCATGTTCCAGACCAGAGAATTGTCATGGAATCATAGTCATTCAGTATGTGAACTGAAAGTATGTTTGACATTTATTGGCATTGTACATTGTACATGTAATTTGACCTTAATGACGAGCTTTAAATTTGCAATAAAAACATTGCATTCAGATGTGCATACATGTACATGTTGTACATCTAATTCTCGAACGTAAATGAATTGACTATTGGACTTGTCAATTGGTTTATCTTCTGTAATATGGTTTTGAATAGAACAATTAGAACGCATGACTGTACACTTGAAATCATGGTTGAAGACAGTGACGCACCGTGATAATTGGAGGGGCACTGTATTGTTTGTGAACAATGCTGTTCACAAACAATACAGTGAACAGCATTGAAACAATACAGTGAACAGCTACGCAGGGGGGAGCCCAGGACCTTACCGTGTAATTGACCATACTCACCCGACTAGCGTGAAGTATGGTCAAAATAATTCTCCGAATAAATAGTTAAAACAGAAATCAAGCACTTACCACGATTACATGGATGAAGGTCTAACGAGTGGCAGTTCCTGGCATCTGGGCACAAACTGGAACCTCAAACAAACAAAATGTTCTCTCCTTCTACCCGTACCCCCGTCTCGATCGGCCATTTTGTTACGATTCATAACAAAAATGGCCAATCGAGATGGGGGTAGGAGAGAACTTTTCGTTTTTTTGAGGTTCCAGTTTGTGCCCGGCCCAGATGTCAGGAAACTGCCACTCGTTAGACCTTCATCCATATAGTCCTAGGCCTAATCGTGGTAAGTGCTTGATTTCTGTTTTGACTATTTATTCGGAGAATTATTTTGACCATACTAAAGTTCACGCTAGTCAGGTGAGTATGGTCAATTACACGGTAAGGTCCTGGGCTCCCGCCCGCATAGCAGGCGGGAGTTCATTCTGGGTTAGGCTAGATCTTGAACTTTGAAGTAGAAATAGTTGGGGGTGAAACGTTTCAGGTTTACTTTTGGCGTCCTTTGTGTAGGTGAATGTGAAAGAAGACCTGGCTTCATTGACTGATTGAGTCGAGTGAGCCTACGTTATTAAATCATGATTTTTACTCTCTAGAAGCCGCCTGGCTAGGTCAGCATTGGGCTCGGAGTCTCAGAGACAGAGCGGAGTCGCGTCGGAGCCCGAGCCTCGGCGCTGGCTAAGCTGTGCATATGCACAAATGCAGGCATGCAAGCAAGAGCACTGCGTCCATTTAAACTTTAAATGGCTTCGCCGCGGCCGCCCCGTGCGGCTGATTTTTCAGTTTAATCCGATCAACACACTCACTTCTTCGTCTCAACATCTCACCAAAAACAAGAGAAAAAATGTCGTAAATTACACTCACCCTTTTCTGCAATGTAATCCCTGGCTGCCATGGTGTGAACTTGTAATTTACTGTATTTCAATCAAATTCGACAACGAAAACAATATTTCTTGAACAGCTAGCAGACCCTTTTGTGTACAAAATCACACAGACGAACCTGGCGCGAAATATATCACGTGACACACCAGCGCGAGTCGACTAGTCTCACGCTGTGAGAATTTCGTAATTAAATGCCAATTAATCAATTACAGCTAGGTATTCTGCGCTAAAAGTAGACAATTTATGAAGTGAAATAAATTTTAGAATTATTCGAAATAATCAAATGGTCATAACTTATCGCACAGACGAACTTTGCGCGAAAGATATCACGTGACTCGTCTCTATTTAGAATTAAAATAGGTAATTTTCTCGCATTGAACAAGACAACGACTTTTCTTTGTTGTTGTTTTTAATTCGATATTGTGTTCTGTACATGCTATGCACGATTGACAGCTGTTTCTCTCTTCCGACGATATCACGCTCGTCTAATCATCGTCCCTGGATTTTCAAAAGGCGTCCTAAAAAGAAAATATGCCTGAAAAATGTGTCCCTTTCTCCGATATTAGCACTGGTTTTTATTTGTTTAAAGTTTTGTATGTTTGTAATTATTCTTTCACGTTTCCTTCTTATTTTTCTTTCTTTCTTTGTTCCAGGGGGGGGGGGGTACTTCGATTTTGTCAGGACATATTTACGGGTCATTTTGGCTAAAAAGGTACCCATTATTAAGGATTTATTGAAATTTAACAAGCAAAAAAAAAAAGTTATCACCCAAAATTGGAAGAGATTATGGACCCATGTTTAAGGACATTCCCCAAAAATGAAGGGGGACCATTGGCTGAAAATTTTGACAAGCAAAAAAAAAGTTGTCAGGCCACTAATGTAAGGTCATTTCGACCTTGACAAGCAAGCAAGAAAAAAAAGGGTTATCACCCAAAAAGTAAGGGCATCTCATCCAAAATACCTGTTTTATTTCGATGTGAATGATGTATTTCTGTCCATTAGACACGACCCAAAAAAGTAGGGGGGGGGGGGGACATTTGATATTGTGTCCCCCCACTACTATTTTGATTAGGGGAAGCTTCTCCCCTGTCCCCCTGGGACTTCCGCCCAAGGTGACAGTCAATTGTTTTAAATCAAACTGGTGTTTACTGAAAGCCATGAGTCATGATCAGCAGGCTTAATTGTTACTGTAGATTTTTACTTGGCCAGTTGATTTTTAACTGGACCGGTAAAATTCTGATGATGCGGATCACCGTGGTTTAATATCTCCCGTCTTTAAAATACAGAATCATACTTTAGAATAGTATAACGAATGCAATGTCCAACAGATCCTTTAAAAAATCAAAATCAGTGTGTAAACTAGCTATTTTACAATCTATATTTCAAATAACAGAAATATTCATTTATGACTATCGTTTTCCGCCATATTTCAATAAATATGATCATGATGTTAACAAACCAAACGGACTTGTTGGAACATTATTTTAGTTTTATCCCACAAGTACGTTTTACTCCCACTATTACGTGCTTCTCATTCAATAAAAATCAACGAAACTTGTCAGATTATCCGACAATAATGTTAATGGAACGCCCCCTGCCCCATGTGCCTCGTATAACACAAACGTTACCGATCAATTGCTAAATGAAACGGCATATCACGATAAGTGTTACATGCGCATTTTGCTCAGAAGACTGACGATGAAACCAATCACAATTGTTCTTTCAGATTAACGATTAATCGCTAACCTTTGTGTTACGGGCCTCATGATCTACTATGCGGCCTTCGAGCTGAAAAAGGTTGTTCACCACCGTGACGGATCCAGGTAGGTAGGAGCTCATCCAGCCCGTGCCCCTTCCCCCTCTCCTGAGAGCACGACCCTCAGAAGCGGGGGTGCTTGGGGTGTCAAAGCTCCCCTAATAAATTCCCTGGGGGTGTTGCGTGTATTATTCTCCATAGGCAGCATTTCTGGAATTTTTGAAGGTGTGACAAATGGGGGGAAACAAATTACCAAAATGACCTACATTTTTACAGAAACATTTTTTCAACATTTTTCCTTGTCTAATTTCCAAGGATCCAAATGATTTTTTATCAGGACCCACAGTAAAAAAAATCGTTCTTATCAGTGCCCTTCTGAAGAGCCACAAACAATAATTTGTAACTAGAAAATGATGTGCATATATACGCAAGTGAAGACCATTTTTTTCCTAAGCAAAAATGCCCTTCCATTTTTTAAAATTCTGGGTCCGCCCCTGTTGCTCACCTCTACCTCTAGACGATGCTGCCTTGAAAAGGACCTCACTGCCTACCCCCTCACCTCGCTGACAATAATCAGAAGTCAAATATAAGTGAGCTTATCAAATTTACATCAGGACCCACAATAATAAAAAAAAAATAGTTCTGATCAGGGCCCTGCTTAAGAGCCATAAACAATAATTTGTTAGTAGAAAACGTTGAGCATACGCAAGTGAAGGCCAATCTTTTTCTATACAAAAATGCCCTCACATTTTTAAAATCCTAGGCCCGCCCCTGTTGCTCACCTACCTCTACCTCTAGACGATGTTGTCTTGAAAAGAGACCTCATTGCTCCCCATCTCTCTCTTTCTCGCTGACGATAATCAAAAGTCGAATATCAGTGAGTTAGCGATGACAACATTCATTTCTTGTCATGCTTGTAGAACGACCACTGTGGAGCCAAGAGGGGCTTCATTCTCAAATAAAAACATGGTAAAACCTGCCTCCATGCAAGGCCCGAGATTTTCGCTACAATATTACATTTTCAAGATAGGTGACGGGGAAAGTGGAGTAAAGGTTGGGTTCTCATTTCCGCTTTGTCGTCGTGTCAATCCAACCTTAAACCATCGATTGCCCTACGAACAGTGTAAGGGCGTCCCCAGGACTCCAACGATGTGATGATAGAGGGATGACTGTAAATGTTAAATCAACTGCCTCTACTTATTTTTTCATTTATTTATTCATTTATTTATTTGTTTGTTTATTTATTCATTCATTCGTTTATTTATCTATTTGTTTACTTATTTGTGTATTTATTTATTTTTATGTATTTATTTGTTTATTTGTTTATTTATTCATTCATTCATTACATATATCTATTTATTCATTTTTAGGCCTTCGGATCTGCATTTGCAAATTGGAAATAAATAGATTATTAAACAAATGATGAAAAAAAAAATTGTTATTGAACATTTTTCTCTTAATTTATAATTCATTTTCATTACCATTCATTTATGTTTTCGTTTATTCATTTGATTTACGTACTGGTATTTATTTACACATTCATATTTTTAGTTTCGTTAGACGTCTGTTAACTTTTTATTCATTCATTAGCCTATTAATTTTTGGCGGACGGGATCTCAAAACTTTTAGTCAGGGGGGGGGGAGGCAAGTGTATATTTAGAGAACCAAATAAATCTGAAAATCCATATGCTATTTTTAACTTGGTAAAACACATGTGGGGTTATAAAAAGCTTTCAATTTATAATTAGATGGTGTAAGAATCTCTTAGATTGTCAAAGAGAATATTAGCCAAAAAATATACAAAATGCACGTAATTTCTATATAGCGGATTTTCTGCTTTTTCATTTCAAATCCGAATTCCACCATTCTCTGTTATTCAAAACTTATACTGATTAATCTACCAATAATATTGCCATTACTATTTATTAAAGTTTTCAATTTGCTCATCGCGTTGTTTGATAATCTATTTATTTCCGATTTGCGAGTGCAGATCCGGAGTCTCGTCGAGTTTCAGAATCGTCATTTATCGTCAACATGATTAGTGTTTCATTCATTAATGTGGGGACCTTTAATGCAACATGTAATCAAGCTGTCTGGTCGAATATGAGGAACGATTCGTTGACACGTATATATGTACTGGTGCTGGTGTGATAAGGTAGCCTACTCCAGACAGTGAGATACCTGGGTATATTCTGGCGCTACGAATCAGGGGTACATGGCGCCACATAGGAAGTGGTCGCGGAACGGTTGTGAAAGTGTGTGGGGAGAGGGGAGGGAGGGAGGGAGGGGGGGGGGGGGGGGGCTAAACAAGAAAACAATCACAATCAGATGGTTGTTTGTCCGTTTTTTTGTGTACGGTTTTGGAGGGGGTCGGGCTGAAGCCTACCCGTTTCCAAGACCCCTGATAGCGGCAGATGGCCACCCTTCCTCACTAAGATTTCTTCAATTATTGAAAAAGGAAAAGGGGAGAGGGAGAAAATTAAAGAAGAAGAAGAAGAATGAAGTAAAGTATAAACAGGAATGCTATATGGGCCGTGAAACCCCATCATTCAAGAACGAAAACTTTATGATATCAGGTCGTTTTTAGCAGTGAAAACAAACTGCTGTTGTTGTTTTCGTCATGTCGTTGTTGTTGTTGATGATGTTGTGGTTGTTGTGTTGATTTTCAGTCCTACTTCCTCTTCTTCCTATGTAGTTCCTGCGCCACTGTGATGGTGGTATCACACGCAATGACTTTGAATGGGCTTACATGACCGTATTTGGTAATATTTTAAATTACTATCGACCCCAGGAACAATATCTTGTCCTACTTGTCCTATGTAACATTGAAGATCTACATAATCAACCGATATTTTTCTGTTTTCACCTCTTAAGGTTCATGGCCCGTTTCTCCACCTATAAGTTCATTTTATTAGTCCGCCTTCGTTGTTGCTTCGAGCTTTATCAGTTTCCAATTTGTGGTCATACTAAATATACGCCTTCTTTTACCGCCTTTTTCCTTATAGGCGGGAAACTGGTGTCGTCTGCTTCGTTGAGCGATTACCTCACGGCATCAATAACGTTTCCTCTGACGTTATAAGAAACGACGGAGGGGGTGGGGGCTAGGGGAATAAACGATTCCTCTCTGTCTGACGATTTTTCTTTCTTCTTCAAAATATTCAGATCGATATCCTGTGCCCTTAAAAAATATGTATGTATACAAAGGTACGTATAGATTTTCATAAGTGTGTGTATTATTTTATAAATGTATATATTATGTGTGTCTATGTATTAATATAACAACAAAAGAAAGGGGTCGGGAGGGGGTCGTAAGTAGGGTCCAGGGAGAAGACTCTGTTGTTAGGATTAAAAAAAAATTATTTGATTAATGAGGCCGAGGTGGTGGGGATTTTATGGAAATGTTGTTAATTGATTCAATTCGACTAGGTTTTGTAATATATTGATTTAGTTTTAAGTATTTGGAAAATCTCTTTTTATAATGTTAATATTTGGCACTAGAACAAAAATGAGTACGTTGATTTTTTAGGTTTTATTTCATAGCACTCAAGAAGAAAAGATCATTATGTAAAGTGTCGAATGTATGAGTGCTCAATGTTTCTATATATCACTTTTTAAAGAGGTAATAATTTATTTTATTAATGCATGTATTTTATTTTGTATATGAATTGAAGTTGTTGACAAATAAAAACTTCTTAATACAAAAATATAGCATTTATGAGGAGCCGATTACCTAATTGCCTCTAGTCAATGGTGCACCATTACTCCGGCTATAACTCCAGCAGCAAAAGACGCATGGTACATTCAAGGAACCTTACCGGGTACCCATTCACCTCACCTGGGTTGAGTGCAGCACAATATGGATAAATTTCTTGCCGAAGGAACTACGCCATGGCCGGGATTCGATTCCACGTCCCTCTGATTCAAACACGAGAGTCGTATAATCAATAGATCACGGCGCGTCGCGACGCCCCCACTGGAAACAAAAATATCGTTCCTGTCTTGGATGGAACTGACCGCCCGTTTCATAGACGATCCTCATCGACTGAAGAATTCTAATTCTGCTTCTAAATACTTTGCCATGCTATGTAATTATCACGAAACAAACACATAACAATTTTTGTACCTCCGCCATTCAATCACAAATCATGAATGCCTGACTTGCATGGGCGGAAATCCCAGGGGGGGGGGGACAGGGGACGCGTCCTCCCTACCCAAAATAGTAGGGGACGCAATATAAAATGCCCCCTCCTATTTTTGGTCTTTTATGATGAAAAGAATCATTCAAAACGAAATTAAACATGTATTTTGGACGAGATGACCTATACTTTTTGGGTGCTAACTTTCTTATTTTTTTTTTTTGCTTGTCAAATTTTCCGGCCCCTGGTCCCCCTACCTTTGGGGAGAGATTTGCGCCCTTGCTGACTTGTGGTGTTCTAGAGGTATAGATTTCAGAACTCATACAATAAGATCATAGGTCCATGGATATAATAATAGCGCTTGGATATTTCATCGCCATAGCGCCACCTAGATGTTGGAGCCTGGATTTAGTATTGCTTTGAAACCAAGTGTTACAACGGAACAGGCCGCCTACCATGACTGCATGAGGCGTTGTTCAGGCCCAAACAAACCCATGACTCTGGGAGGCGGGGATGCGTGGTGGGAAATTAGGTTGGTATGCTATGTAGATATTTGACCCAATCACATTCATTTTAGCAGTTCAGAGCGATCCTTTTTTTTAAACCAACCAGCACTACCTCGTTCAAAATCATTCCCAGAGACCCCTGGCTAGACCCCCACATAAAGGTCATTGACATTATATGGAATAGTAATTCAACAATTAACACAGATGAAAAACGGGATCGCCAACACATTATTATGCTTGATGAACCTCTTCAACTGTCGATGATCTTTCAACACCATTATGTCAGCGAATCATTTTAGAGCTAGAGAGTGTTTAATCCTCCATCATCACACAGTCCCAGTATGCTAACAAGTCATGTTCGACAGCGGTCCTACATCAGCATATAGGAAGTATATATGTGGTATGTATCTACGGATATGGCTGAACTGTTGGACCGATCTCCCGCTGGTTGAAATGTAACAAGGCAACTAACGCGAACAAATACATGTAGTATGTCGGGTGCAATTACTGCATATCCAGGTTCATCAAAGACCCCATTCCAGTCCTACAGGGCGTCTCTTATATAGCCACAGCATCGCCCGAGGTAACTCGGTTACAGTGACTGAATCAATAAAATGACCTCCATTCGACAAGACAGATTACCCTATCATGAGGAATATTCAGGTGTTGTGGTTAGTCTGCCGGCTGTCGGGATGATAATGAGGCTGATGATGATGATGACGACGACGACAATGATGATGACGATGATTATGATGATTATTATGGTGGTTATGATGTCGCTGTAGCTGGTGCTGATGCTGCAGCTGCTGCTGATGGTGTAGGTGATGATGATATTGATGATAAGATTATGATGATGTTGATGATGATGTTGATGATGATGATGATGTTGATGATGATGGTGAGGATGATGGTGATGATGATTATGGTGATGAAAGTGATGATTGTTATAATGATGATCATGACGGTGGTCGTGGTAGTGGTGGTGGTGGTGATGATGATGATGATGATGATGATGAATGATGATGAAGATGAATGATGATGATGATGAATGATGATGATGGTGGCAATGACAATGACAACTTTTATTGTGTTGAGGAAGATGATGATGATACTAATGATGAAGACAATGGTGACGATGATCGAAATGGTGGTGGTGGTGGTGGTGATGATGATGATGATTATTATTATGCTTGGATTAAGGTTTCTTAAACTCTATACGATCTAGATAAGATGTGAAATTAGTAGCAACCTCTATTGTACTTTTCCCTTATTTGTGAGACGATATACACCGCAGTCTTTATAATATAGTGAATGTCCACGATGTTTTATAAAATAGAAATAATAATACAACTGCGTTGCTGTTATACAAATTCAAAGAAAAGAGATTAACTATCTAAACATCTATATTTAGCACCTTTTCAAGGGGGACTTTGCTTTCAAAGTAGACAATACCTATATGATTATGTATTTTGTCTATCACGTCTTTGCCTCATGACGATGCCATACCGGGATTTCCATGAAGGTAACCCCGTAATGACATCGCATTAATACATTGTTTAAATGTACCAAGATAATATTTGTTGGTATTAGGTATATTGTCTAATTTGAAAGCCAAAGTCTAGTTATGGTAAGAAACTAACACCTATATCAAGTCGGTAGCAAGATTATTGTCAAGCGGATATGCTGCGAAGGTAATTGGTGGCCTCGCGTGCTTACAGTGGTGTATTATACATGATGAAATGGACAAGCATAACTATATAGAGAGAGCCAAAAGAGGGAGAAAGAATCTCACACCCTTTGCATTGTTGCCCTTATTGTTGCACACACGCAGGAGAGGGTGTGTGTGTGGGGGGGCTGGGTGTGAGGGGAGAGAGTATAAGGGCTTTAAGTCCAATTCGCTACAAGAACTGGGCGTTGTGGCGTGCGCCTGTAATCCAAGCTATGTGGGGAAGTTACAAATTGATGTTCGAGAAGTTCGAGGTTCGAGCCCTGGTCACGTCTTTCGGATGGTGACGATAAAGGTCGGTTCCAGACCTAAATAATCATACCTGGGGAGCGTTTCATCAATATTTTCATCCGACAAGTTGTCAGATCTGACATCTTTTTATGATTTTGATTGGCTGTTCCTATGGTAACTGTCGGATAAAACGTCCGACAAGTCCTTTCATGAAACGCCCCCCTGATTGATACACGTCTGACAAAACTCAAATACACACACACGCTACCAGAACTTGATAATTCGCGACGCTTATGAAGGCGGGCCTGTAAACACTTGCTATAATCTGATAACAAGGATAGAAACGCTCGAATTCAGCAGACAACTATATTTATTGATCAATAGTTGTCATTGTATACGGACGTGGACTAAACCTAACTGTACGGCGTGATAAGCATTCGCTCACGTCCATCTCAAGTTTCTTTCGGTTTATTTTAACAGGACTTAGTTTCATTCGCTACGGGCAAGCGCATGTCATCTCCAACCTTGGAGTTAAGGTATAACGATGTACAATTAGCGCCCTTATTCCGGGGACCTAGTTGATACTATTTACCGCTGTAGAATACAATAGTGACAACGATACTGCCAATGTCACACGTCATTTCGTTAGATGAAACATCTGCTCATGACGAATGAGTTGCACATGATCCGCTTCTCAGGTATACAAGTCATGAAGAGGGAAAGACGGCGGTAGCCCCATGATTGGAAATAATTATGTTGAGGATGTATTGAATATATAACAAAAATTGTAATTGTGTGCCATCCCCCAAACAACGGAACAACAAACAAACAAGTAAAAAGCAGACAGACATATTATAGATTTAAAAAAAAAATACCCAAAACACAACTGTACAAGAGACAGATGATGATGAATTATGAGAGAAGGTCAGATAGTTAGATAGAAAGGAAGAGAGAGAGGGGGGGGGGGGGTTGGGGTAGAATCGAGAGGGAAGGAGAGCGAACGTCTTGTTTTTGTTACGAGTGCAAGTTTTTGCAACGGTATATACTGTGTAATAAGTTTTATCATCTTAATAAAAATGATATAAGCATTTTGGTGATTGAAGCAACGTTGGAAAAGGATCGGTGTAGCAAAAAAAAGAAAAAAAAAGATGGAAAGTGTATCCACCTTATCATTGGCAAACATTCAAACCTTGATTCGAATTAAGTGGATTATATTACACCGTAAACCGAGCCACAAAGGGCAACGCGTTCGCATCTCACTTCAAATATTTGCAAACACGGACGCTTCGTTCTCCCCCTAAAACTGATGCAGCAGCAGCAGCAGCGAATGCTCCTCCCCTTCTAAACTGTATAAAATGAAATGAATTATTCTATTTAAATACCGTCAATAAAGGTCTAGGGGCTTCAAATATAAAGAAGAAATCTGCCAATGAGAAATATCAAGTTACAAAATGCAAGGTCAAAAAGTTATGAATTCAAACTGTTGCAATACTGGTGACCAAGTGCGAATCCGGATTGTTATAGGATTTCATAGGGTGTGTGTGGGGGGGGGGTTCACAGGGGAAAAATGTAAAAGAAATAGGAAAAACTTTATTGCCACAAAATGATAGAATTTTGTAATCCCAAATTCAACCCAAAGTGGTCATCACCCACCCCTTTCCACACTTTTCTGTTGCCCTTTTCACAAAATTTTACATTTTTCTGGGGGGGGGCGATCAGGAGCTTTCTAAATCCACAATAGTTCAGTTCATGAGTTGATACAAAATAAATGCTTCGAGGCCAGCCAATACACAATGCACAGTCGTGTTTTAGCCATGTACAAAGAAAAAATATATACATGTATGTACGAAAGTTTCCACAGGACAGCTCATATGGAAATATTGAAATGTCGAATTGAACATGGTTGATAGGAACGTGATTGTGCAAATGAGAAAATGGCTTGGCCAATTTTGTTCAAATCAAGAGGTTAATCCCGAACCTTTCATCTCAAACATTCCTGATTATGATTCCATGGGGGAATGGGAGATAGGATATAGAATTATTGAAGAGAATTGTACTCTGTCATAGCCTTAGCACAGAGATACCCGGTGGGTGTTTCATAAAGCTGTTCGCAAGATACGAATGACTTTACGCACGACTGGTGATCATTTCTTGTGCTATGCAACATTCCTACGTAATTGAGTTATGACCTAAGAACAGGTCCCAGTCGTGCGTAAAGTATTTCGTAACTTTATGAACAGCTTTATGAAACACCCACCAGGGCTCCGTAACACAAAGATTAGCGATCAATCGCTAAATGAACTGACCAATCAAGATCAATGAAACACGCGCGTTTAGAGCAAAATACTGACTAGGAACCAATCAGAAGTGTTCTTTCATGTTTGCTATTCATCGCAAACCTTTGTGTTACGGAGCCCTGGTGGGTGTTTCATAAAGCTGTTCGTAAGATAAGAACGACTGGTGATTCTTTTGGTAAATGGTATATAAATGCATAGGCGATGGTTTAGCGCGTAAGAAAGGATCACCAGTCATTCTTAAAGTCGCTCCTAACTTACGAACAGCTTTATGAAACGGCCCCCATGGTGGATGGGGGGGGGGGGGTGTTCGTAAGTTGGGCATGATTTTAGGCATGACTGCAGACCTCTAGACTGATCATGTTCCATTCATAATTATCGTGCATAACTTACGCACAAATTTGTGATACGCCACTCAGCATCTCAGATGTTAGTAGAACAATATGCACTCTTGGGGTTTGCGAGAGTATTAGTTTTGTTCCCAAAGTCCTCTGATAGATAGTTGTTATGTAATGAAGAGGCCACCCTGTCTAAAGCGAACATGAATAAATAAAAAAGATAAAATGTTAAATAGATAAATAAATGAACGAGTGAATAAATAAATGATTAAATGAATGGGTGAATGAATATATAAATAGATACATTAATATGTAATTTCATAAATAAATGAATATGTAATTGAATAAATAAATTGATAAATAAATAAACAAATAAATACATGAATAAATAAATAAACAATAAGATAAAAAATAGATAAATAAGTAAATCAATCAAAGATTGTAGCATAAAGAGGTGCGTTTTATATCTCATCTTTTATCTGTTCCTGAATATTATGCGATTATGACTAAATACCTTTACAAATTATTAGACTCGCTACCATATACAATAACGGTGTTTCACACGGAGTGGACTGACTGTAATTTGAAAACCGTTATTCTGATAAGATATGTGGAGATGATAAAAGCCCCATGAAAATATAATTAGTGATTTCACGATGTGGTAACGTCCCCCATTATAGCAATACAAGCCAAGCGTCATTATCATGTCAAAAGATGCAAATATTAAGGTTTTTTATTTCTGAAAACCTCAGACGAACTATTTTGTTTCATAAAAATCATGGACATCAGTTTTCAGACATGTGATGTGTACCATTATAGACGACATACACGACAGATTAACAGAACGTCTCGACAGATTTCTATTTTTGTTAATGAAAGTGCAAACGAGGAATAATAAATTCTTGTGAGAATGCCAGCTAAAAGGTTATTCCCGGCTTAGAAACTTGTCAAAACCAAACGCCCAAAGCGTCAGCTTAAAAGCTAGCTAACATAGTAAAAATCAGTTGTCACAATTTCTCTTCCGTATAAGCACAAACGCGCAGAAAAGAGAGAGTGTAATTGACTTCCGGGAAGATAATATTCCTAATTTGTCCTTTGTGTTGGGGGTGTAAAGCTTTTAAGAAAACCCGAGAGGGAGCAAGGAGGGGGACAAAGAAAAAAATGGTCGGGGAAAGAAGAGAGAGGGAGAGATAGAGAAAGTGAGGTGCGTGGTCGTATGTGTGTGTAACCGAGGGAGGGGGGGGGGGCAGACAGAGAGAGACCACAGAAGGAATGATGGAAAAGAAGAGAGAGAGAGACAAGGAGGGCGACAGAGGAAGCAGGCGAGGGGGGAGGAGGGCTGCCACCTCTCATTTAGGATTTAACGCAGACTTTTCGAAAATTCTTATGTTCAATACGATATTAAAAACTTCGTTCCGACGCGTCGAAACGATCTCACAGAGGCGGCTATATACCTTCTGCATGCATTTTGCTACTTTAAAAAAATCAATCATGAATATCATAAGCATAGCTCCGCAGAAATATGATTTCCCCACAATTTTCCAAAACTTTATTTGAATAAATAAACATGCATACATGACTATTCTAAGTCTAATGGCTGGGCATTAGTGCTTTTTGGTCGATGACCTACATCACTACTTCGTAATTATTGTTAAGCTCTGATTGCGGTACAGCAGTCGTATATGGGTTAATTGAGGTTGACGGTTGAACTTCTTTCTCTGCATTGGTTGGAGAAATGGAACTTGTTTAAAATCACGAGGTTTTAAAAGATATAAATACCCATCCCTCTGTAGAACCATGTTTTGCAAAAACAACGCATGTGGTAAAAAAAATCAATAATAGTTGTCCTTTTTGTAAATCTGATCAGAAATGTCCTGTTCTCCTGAGTGCGTTTCAATTCTCATACGCCCCCTTTTCCTTTTTGTTGAGTGCCATACATGTATTTCGTTTCAAATAAAACCACGTTTTCTATCATAATAGGCATAAGCCCCTTCTATATTCATTTACTCTCTTTTTCCTTCTGATAAATACCCTTTTCATATTTTAATTGGCCCACTTTCATTTATCATTATGCGATTGAAGTACTGAATTTTCATTTCATTATGCACTGCAAAACGAAAAACACATGGATTTTTATTTGTGACACCCTTTTTATACGTCATATAAATAATACTTTTTATATTTTACTTTTGCGTTGATTTTACAGTTTGCTTTTTTACGAATTATAATATTCTCTCTCTTCCTTCATTTTAAGAGAGTAATGCTAATTTCATCGTGAGAGGGATCAGGTTATTACTGTATAAATAATATTTTTCTATAATTTCAGTAACACGTGATGCAATTTAACTTATAATTGAAACGTTATTTTTGTATATACATCATAATGATAGCGGATTTTATTGGGTCTGCCGGGGTATATCTCGTTGTAGTCGTAAAAGAACAAGTCGAATTCCCTTCAGTCTCATGTCTTATGCTGTATAGGCTATTCCAACTTGTAACATTTGCCCTTTTAAATGAGTTTGTTATATTCATCCATTTACTTTTATTACAAGGAGAAGCGATAACGTTATCTTAGTTGGGTGGAAGTAGTAGCCAATTGGATTTTTTTTTTCAATTATTCACCTGTATTTCACAAAGTGTATCGTTTCATCGGTGATTTCTTGTAACATGAGAGAACTGATGAAGTTATATACTCGAGGGTCGGTGAATAAAACCAATCATAAACAACGGCCGTTTAAAATATCTAGAGTTCCCAGATTAGTGTGTTTCTTCGATTCTCGAGGGATCAAACAAATCTAACTTTCACTGATATTGCGATTATTTACCGACCAGTATTTATAAATTAGGTGTTATCTGGGACTTTGGCTCATCAGATTTCTTTGGCTGTTGACAAGTTTTGTTTTGTTTATGTGATATAACTGCACTACTTTTTACTGTGTTTAGTTGTTTTTTTTTTACTGAAATTTAGAAACGAATTTTTTTTCTGATGATAATGACCCAAACGCCTAATAGTCTCATTCATTTTGGGCGATGGGGAGTTATAGAATTGGGTAGTTAACATGGTTACCTTGGAAATTGTATAATCGTGATAACAAGGAATGAGAATGAGGGAGAGGGGGAGAAGGGGGGAGAGAGAGGGGGGGGGGGGTATATAATTACAGTACGGTCGTATGACATTTGTTAAATAATCTCCACTTTGATTCTCTTATTGTATACATTTTTGAGTACATGTTGACTTGGATGACTGTACTTGGGTAAATCGAATGGGCGGTCTTATAATATGGAAAACCAATTTATGAAATTAAAACCAATGGGGCCTCAAAGCCTACATTCGGAACACAATTCAATTGTCTGTGAGTAGACCTTGGCGTGTACATGATTATGATTGAGGAGTTCTCAGGCAGACATCCTTCGCACTTATAAAGACAAGAACAGATTAAGAAAACTTATTACAATGCATTTTAATTAACACTTGTCAACTGCTACTTCTGTGTCTGCTTTTACAAGAGAAATCCACTCGAGTCAACTTGCGACCGTCATCATGATATAACTTTTGTGTCTTATCATTTACAGGAACAGCTTGGACACTGTGAAAAACATCTCGATGGGTTTGTCAATTTTAAGATAAATGGATGGGTTACTAGAAGTATTTTTTGACATTATTTTCCAGTGATGAAATATCAATCTTCATAATAAACACTTGTAGGCCTATTTCCTTCTTCAGCCTGTCTGTTAATTGGAATGGAATCAGTGAGCCACTTAATGACAATCATCTTTTTTCCCCATTTCTTTCATAATACAGCTTATCTTTTTTTAATCACTTCTTTTAACAAAATTATAGAGTTTAAGAAAAATGAGAAGACAAATTGTCATCAGAATGTCACAGTGACAGATAGGCCTTCAATCATCTTCTTTTTTCTTTTTAATTTTCCATTTCTTTCATATTACAATATCAGGAAAAACTTTTTTTTTAATCACTTGATTTAACTACAGTGTTGAGTTTAAGGAAAAGCAAACAGGACAAAATTACTATCAGAATGTCACAGTCACGGATAGGCCTTTGAGCTGATTTTCAAAGCTCGTAAGCCCGAGCATGTTACTCCTCTGTTAGAGTTGCATTGGCTTACAGTGAAGCAACGTATCGTCTTCAGGATTATGACCATTGTTTTCAAGATTATCCATAATGAAGCTCCACACTACATGGACTCTCAGTCTCTCATCCGCCTACATCAGTCAGAACGTCACGGGCTTCGCTCCAGTACAGCCATTACTCTACTCTATGTTCCACGGACAAATACCAAAGATGGTGACAATGCTTATCAGACATGGGGGCCCCAAGAATCTGGAATGACCTTCCAAGATATATGCGACTTTCTCCTTCTTTGGAAGTATTTAAGAAACATCTCAAAACCTTGCTTTTAATCAATAATCTTATATATCTTATAAAGTTATCTTCCATCAATATGTAAAGCGCTGTGAAACGATGATATATTGTAAGAGTTCTATATAAATGAACATATTACTATTGTTAACAAATGGCAATTAATTGAGACCAAGAATTAAATGCTTGATAATATATGAAAATATGATTAAGTTACAAGATGGCTTGCCATACCTACCACTGCATACACTGGCGGTGTCACGCGCGTAAAACATTCCCCAAGACTTGTGTGTTAAAATGGCACTATTAGCAAATTCATAAAAAATAAATGTGAAATTAGGGGGTCGAATGATTACTACTATTGGATAGGATATATATCTGACACTCCAAATCTGACCAGAAAAGGGTATCGTAGCCAGCTCACTTTAAAAACAAACCGCCAATAATTATTATGAAGATAAGTATGACGGGATCAAATTCATCAACCGAAACAGTAAAATAGCCCTAATTCTTCCGCCAGTTAAAAATAGTTCCAAAGTCATTGATATATCTTCCCAATTTGGGCAAAGAATATTAAGTAGTTACCGTTTCTAGAATCAGTGTTAGATTTTCAATCATATTTATACACTTTTATCAATCAGAAATATCAAATTGAAAAAAAAAATCGAATCGGTTGGGTCGAACGAATATTTTTTGCTTTCCTGTTGTAATTAGGCTCATGGCACATTTTGGTATGGCAGCCCCTTTAAGCATTTTAGGCTTTCTTATTACGACGGCGTGGATAGAAAGAAATTGTTTCAATGTATTGACTATCGATGGCCATGTTGACTCAGAGTTCATCTTACAATCAAGGTCATCAGACCTATATACATCACCTCTTCAATAACTATACCTTGATCAATCAAAGAGGTCGAAAGAAAATGATACGATTATGAAAAGGGCGATTTGATTGGTTAGGAAATGATCACCCAAAACGAGATGAGCTTTCAATGGGATGAAAGCTTAATCTGCAGTTCATCCCGAGTGAACTCCTTTTAACGGGTAAGATGTATATAAAGCCCCAATTGACCCCAAATTTAGATTATGGGACGTAAGAGTCATTCAAAACTAATTTGAATTTCAATATTTCAGCCCATTTTGGGGATGAGGAATTCAAGTCGTATTCAGATGTGTGATGCTATTTGGTAAAAAAATGACTATTTTGGGGCATCATGACTATAAGTTTGCAAGTTTAGGATTCAGTGGCCTTGGGTAGGTTGTCAAATTTTTCCTGGACCAAAATTACCTTCATTTTGTTTGGCAACTTTTTTTGTTTGTACTATATAAACCAACACCCCTATTAAAAATCGTTCCCATCAGGGCTCTGCCATTATCAGTAAAAGTAAAACTAGTTCATTATTACACCTACGAAAGATACCATTTTGGGTTTTTCATTGCGTGAATTACATATGCACCGCGGACTGCAGACTATCATCACTAACCGTGTAAAAATTCAAGCCCTAAAGCTAAATAAATTAAACAAAATGATATAGAAGGAGAAAACGGGTGCCAATATGTGTTATATAGAGAAGACAGTAAACAATATAGAGATAAAAGGGATCAAGGAGAAATAGCAAGTAAGAAAGAAAGAAGGAAAGAAGGGACGTGAGATTGAAAGAAAGAAAAAAAGGGAAAATAAGAAAGAAAGAAAGAAAGAAAGAAGAAAGAAAGAAAGAAAGAAAGAAAAAAAAGAAAGAAAAAAACAGGAAAGGAAAGAAAGAAAGATAGAAAGAAAATAAAAAGAAACAAAGAAAGAAAAAAAGGAAAGGAAAGAAAGAAAGAAAGAAAAAGGAAAGGAAAGGAAAGAAAGAAATAAATAAAGACAAAGGAAGAAAGAACGAAATGATGAATGAATGAATTCATTAATTAATTATTGAAAGAACGAAACAGAATAACGGAGAAAGTAAAGGAACACAAAAGAAGAAAAAAGACTAATACAAACAGAAATAAATAAAAAAGAAAATGACAAAACATGAAAAGAAAAGAAATAGTGGGATAATGAGAGGAACGATCGTAGTTGGGATTATGTTTGAGGCAGGAAAAATGGGAGATGTAAATAATTATGTATATAATCTCTTTATACTTCAATAATTATCATCTTGGTATAGTATGGCTATAGCATCAACATCTTGATCACGTTTGGAGAGAAGGCTTTATCTCTCAAGGACACGGGCATGAGAAGGACAAAGATGATATGTTTCAATGAAACCGAATTGATTCGATTAATCTTGATAGAACCTTGAAGGTCGAAGGGGAATATTATGAGGGGAGGGAGGAATAAGATAAGGACAGATGATTTCTTAACTTTCTTTCTTTCGCGTATATACTGGCAATTAAACATGCATCCATGGGTCGTTACTAAAGATGAAATGCCTTTCGTTCATCCCAAACTCAGTCCTTTTAACCCCTTACTTCTGTAAGGTATCGCCTTTTCAGTTGTTACAAATATGAAAATAAGCCATTGTCCTCGACCTGAAGAGCCTGTGAAAATTGTTGGAAATTGTAGTTAAAACTAATGGTAAACCGCGTATGTGCATAATATATTGGGAAATCATTATTTGTCATTTTGCTTGGCAACACGAATAATTAGCAACCTTAAACAAACTGTTATCTGCTAATACACATGTTTTAAATATTGTTTCCTCATTGGTAGCCACTAAAGAATGGCCATTGAGATTGAAGAAACAAAATCTAAAGCGACAGCACAAAAAACGCAAAGACATATTCATAAAAATATTTGCTTTCGTTGAGTAGAATATTTGCTTGATATATTTTATTATACACTATAAGGGAATAAAAAGGGGACAAAGAGCAAGGGAAAGAAAGTGTATATCACGAAATCGAAGAGAAGGAGAAGTTGGAGAACTGTGACGAGAGAGATCGAGCAAGGTACATTTGCCGAGAGAAAGTAGGACGCATTAAAAAGTCGGCGTAACTTCTGTCTTGTTTCGCAGACGTCAGGAAATACATAATGTATACATCATTGATCATAGGACATCAAATGGCGACCGCATTCATTTCCCGTATTACCCAGACATGAGCGCCCTTTCATCAAGAGACATATAATGATGTCATGATGTTGGAGACCGGAGGGGAATGACATTATCTTTCCCAAGGTTAATGAAAAGCAAGTGAGAGATTGGTCATATCTTTAGTCTTATGTTGCATTCGCTGATGAGTGGTGCATGGTAGAGCTTTCTTCTTCGGAGTGTTTATCTTTTCGTTAAGCACGCTGAGAGGACACGGCAGGTTCAACGGATTCATGGCATTGCTTAATAATAATACATTGTATTCATATAGCACTTAATACATGGCGTTTCACAGCACTTTACAAAACGATTAAGTATACACAGTAAAAAAAATAGCAAGTTGTTTAAGCCTGTCACTTTAACAACAGGTTGTTTAGATTTTTTTGTAATTGCTTAAACTTTTTAAACAACTTGTTTAAAAAGTTTAAACAGTTGTTTAAAAAGTTTGAATAGTAGTTATTAGAGTGACAGGCTTAAACAACGTCCTTAAAATTTTGAACAGCGTTTTTACAGTGTAGCATACATTGATATAATTGAACATTTAACAAACGAAAAAGGAATGTACAGTGTAAAGTATTATCATATTACAAATTACAAATAAGGTTAAGAAAACAGTCTACTCAAGTTGAGAAATACAAAATAATGATAATAATAAAAGCAATTGCTTGTTTGGAAATCTTCTGTTGGACATACTTGAATCGTGTTATATTTTATATTCAATATTCATATATCATTAAAAAAATAAGCTTAGATAACGAGTACCCTGCTTGTTTTGCAGTTACCGATAAAGCCTATCATTGTAACAATGATCTAACGGTGAACATCGTGGATGCAAATAAGCTATCGATACGTCTATGGTGTCTTTGTCTTTTCATTGAAATCAGGGAGGTATCTGGGATCAATTGTTTGGTTAGAGAAATTTTCCCACATGAACTTAGAGAGTGAGTTTTCAATAAATTTCAACAATTGAAACAGAAACAAAATAGATATCGTGTTACATGAAGAAATCTATATATCTGTGTATTCATGAAAATTTGTAGGGCTTATTATATATAGTAATGTGATATCCTTCTATTCGTCTTTATACGGTAGATCTTCACACTGTATAGAGAGGGAGGGATAGAGAAAAAGAGAGGGAGAGAGTGAGAGAAAAAAAAAACGATTGGGTCCAATTGCTTCTCAGCCCATTTACCACTTTTCAGTTAGACTTTACCTACATCGTCTAATATGTTTGGAGGTGCCGTGGTTGAGTGGTCTAAGGCTCGTGACAAGACACATGAAAGCCCAGAATTCGAATCCCGGGCCACGATATCGATGCCCGTGAGTAATGTTATGAAATACGGGCCTATTCATGTAACATTGTGCACTTAATGTATCAGATGAAGTGGACATTAGACGTCTGGGCATTAGACCAAATGGCATTTTGATCAAGCGGAAATTGAACCAACATCATGGTAGAAAAATTGATTGATTTTTAAACATTTGCGATGGTGAAAGACGATCTAAGATTTAAAAAAAAACGAAAAACAATTTTTTTGTTGGATATTTAATATATATCACCGATCTATCGAAGATATGAACATACTATTTCCTTATGCGATTCAATATTTGAAATAATGCATTGTGGGTAGGGATTCGAGGACACTTTGAGAGGTGTCAAACGAATCAAGAAATGAAGTTGTTCAAAATTACCGAGGCATATTACCTTTGTACTTGACTGCTTCAAACTCCAGCGAAATTAGGAATTATGTTACAATCTACCCAACATAATGCCGATTTCACAACAGTTTGGGATGAATTATCTAAACTTTTTAATCGCTAAAAGGTGTCTACATGTTCTACAAATGAATTTCTTGACGTATGAAGATACCCCGCTGTTATAGAAAACAGTGTCATAGTGTGATCACTGTTGTTTAACTTTTATGTACGGACTTGCTGAAAAACAGCTTTGCGGCTGAAAGCAGGTGTTTTTAATCCAGCATTTAAATAAATAAAACATACATGCATACTTTACATACAGTGTGATCAGATGGTGGACTATATGTGAAAAGGTTATTCACTCGGTGAAAATACTCAAATTCAACAGTGTGACCATATTTCCACACTGTGGACACATCGACAGTGTGACATGGTCGGCGGTGTGGTTCCACACAGTTGAAATGCTCAAGCATTGTCGTCCACACTGTGAACATCCTGTGGTACACATCGTGGGGCATTGTTTTCTCTCAATAGGGAAGGCGGTAACTTGCAGGTTTAGCATCATATCCACCTTCGGCCGCGATCGGGGGGGGGGCACATTTTGTACCATAGCATATGCGAAAGGATGGTTTCGTCCCCCATGCCCGCCTCCCCCCCCCCACATGGAAAAAATTTGACGAAATCGCTGCCAGCTTAATATCCGCAAAATACAGAACTGTAGAATGCACTTTGTAGGTAGTCAATCATAGTTTGAATCTTTGACAAGGTGAGGAGGGTTTGATGGTAATAAAGCAGTGGTAACCATACCTCATCATCATGATTGTCTATACTGCGGCTGTATGGTGAAGTGCACGAACTTTCTGCTATTAATAGTTCATGTGTCAACTCAAATTTGTGCACGGGATGTTGAGTCCCTCTTCCCCTCTCTCTTCCCCTTTCCCTATTCTCTCCTCTATTTCTCTTCTTTCTATTCTTTTTTATTCCACTCTCCCCCTTTCTCATACTGTACACACTCGATTTATCTCTCTCATTCAATCTACTACTCTATCTTTTTCCCTCTCCTCCGCCAAGGTATTTTTTTGCATATTAATGAACTGGTAAAACTCGAAATCTCGCTTTTGAGATGATATCGGATATTGTTTACGGCATTTTACACGCATTGCATAATGTGCTCTCTGTCAAATTTTTTCTGTCACTCCCCTTCTCTCTTTCTCTATCTCCTTTTTTCTCTCTTTTTCTTCTCATCTCCCTTTTCTCTCTCTCCTCTTTGTCTCCACCAGTACCCTTTTTTATTCATCCCTCTCTCTTTCCTTTTTCTTCTCTTCCTTTTGCTTTATCGTTTTTTATTCTCCTATAGTATGGAACTCAATTAAACGTGGTGGCCGCGTCCTTGAATAAATAAAGGCGAATTCGATTTCAAAGGGCATTATGACCAATGCTGTTTGATAAGTTGGGCTAAAAGGTTGAAGTCTAGCCATGCTACTGGCATACAATGACGATAAAGATGTTTCTAAATTTGCAAAAGGAGTGGGATAAATTACGAATTTCACAGAGTCTCAAATTGTGAGATTTGTGAAGAAAATATATAGAAAAATAAAAATGAACTTAATTGGAATGGGATTTTTTAGTCATATTATAGTTGGTCAGTAAAAAGGAGAAATGTAAGAGAGAGAGAGAGAGAGAGAGAAGGAAGTGAAACATTCTTTACATTACGATGACTGAAATAAAATATGCACCTATATTTTAAGTTTCAATTTCAATTTATCATATTCATTTTCAACAGAAGAACAAAGTAATGTGATCATAATAGTTACAATGAACTTATACCTATCTTAAACTTTCTAAATGAGAGCGTGATAAGATGTCATAAAATTATCAATCAAAAGTATCAAATAGGTGACTAAAAAGGGATCCCAATAAAGGAATGATTAACTTTCAGTAAAATGGACAGCTTTACTGTAAAAGTTCACAATTCTAAATTATAGCTACAGCTTTCATTGTCATTGTACCAAAATTACCTTTACCGAAAATTCGTTTGGAAGTTCATTATGTGTCGAGTTGTAGGACCACTATTTGGACGATCGGGTTTGACTTTGAAGCGATGTCGATACAGTTGCCGTTGGGCCGACTTTAAGTCAGCTTATTAGCAGCAATCTAAAAAAAAAAACATGCCCCGAGGCAAATGTAAGTATAATAGATTACGTGATGAATGAATTATAATTGATAACTCAGATTATGTGTTTTTGAGCTGAATTGTGTATCTCACCTCAAAGACAGCACTGCCACGAGTACCTAATTACCAATTAGCCATAAGAAGACAGAATTTGGTGACATGTTTTTGTTAAGGCCTTTGATTGACAGCTCTGTTAGAACAGAATTAGCATTTTTAACAGGTCTGAAAGCAACATTAATTTTACTGCCCAACTTTGATAAAACGAGGCAAGTGACACATCAGTCAAATTTGAGTCATTGTTGTTTTTTAAACATCCTTTGTATGTTGCATATTCAGGGAAAAATTATCGTTCAATGGAAAGATATTGAAGAAAAAATGCTCTTAAATTGCATTGACGTCTGTGTAAATGACGAACACACTTTGCTCATTTACAACAAATGATACTTTCGTAACTTGCTTCCTTTTGCCAAAGTACGACAGATTAGGTTAAACGGGTACCTTTATTCTGAAAAACGCCCACGTAAATCCAGATGCTTACGAGCACTGTCGCTAATACTGCAATGCACTGTAAACGGTGTGGGGAAAATTTATCAGCCCAACATAACTAGAGCAATCAGTGGCTTCATTCCCGAGATTGGCAATCGGCAAATAATAATAACAATAATCCACATGAATCGAAATTTAATTTCAGGTACACCCGAGGCTAGTAACCTAAATAAGACGTCTTTATCTTGTTAGACGTTGCCGATGGGCGGAACGTGTATGCACGTCGGAACAGTAAATGGATTTCATCATGCCATTGATCAACATAGATCGTTCAAATTCTCGACTGTAGGATCAGACACCATGATGAATACGTGGTTGATGGTTCATCTTCTGTGATGATTAAAATAAGTGGAAAATACAGATATTTTTATTTCATTTCATAATATATCTTTAAAAAAAGGTAGCGAATGGGAACCCTTTTGTCCCGTATTTGGAACCCTCGAGAAATATGCTTCCCAAAGCAAAGAGGTTCTTTACGTGCTCAAGAACCTTTAATCGTTTTGTAAAGAAACTATACAATATTTCGATGTGGCTGTTCATGGTAATTCAGAACTTTTTACGGAAGCCTAAATATTCCAAATACGGGACAAGCATAGAACCCCCAAGTTCCACTTTTTTAAAGTTAATGTTCTTTATGCTCCACTGGTTTTTTATTTTAATTGGGTTATTGGAAGTTGGAATGAACCTAGAAATAATTAACAAGTAGATATATAATGTAATTTTCATTTATTTATTCATTTTTATTTATTTATTTATTATTATTATTATTTTCTCATAGTTATCCATGTTTGAACAGAATACCAAATGCAGGGGCCCCTGTGGTTCTTTGGGGTCCCAAACCTGTCATTTTTCAGTTCTTTATTATGTAACCATTTATTTTGTTTGCCAACTGTACTTTTCTATACTTTTTGACTGGTTTGAATAAGTTCAATGCAATTCAATAAACAATCAAATAAAACAAAATATATGTAATTCATGATCGTCCCCTAAAAATATAAACCTGTAAAACAGCCAAATAATTAAAATGAAATTAATCAAGTAATTAGCTATGTCTTTGATGCTGTGCTTTTGATAATCATTGGAATGATAAAGATAAAGCTTAAAGCAAGTCCATACACGGATAATGTGATTTAGCTATATAAGAAAGAGCATGAGACTCGATTAGATTACCTAGCTTAATACTGATACGACATAGAACACATGAATATAGAACAATTACCCGTCTTTCCATTTCCCTTGGGAAGAATCGAGATTATAAAGATAAAATTGTGTGCCAGTAAAAAAAAACTCAGATTTCAATTTTAATCCTAGAAATATATTCTGCCATACCAAGAATGTATCCTCTGTTTCCTTCTCAGCATCAGAAAGATGGCTAATTCCTACTCGAGCTACGATTATAACATTATCTTTTAAGCTTCTTGCAACGACATAGTTGTGTCCATGGATGAATGCAGATACCCGCAAGAGCTTGAGAATAATATTCCGGATATCTTCTCCACATCTTTGTTATCCACGTGGGCGTAAAATATGATTTTCTCTTTTAATTCGATTGTTCGAGGATGTTGAGAAAGATATGTGCCCCATTTCGAGATGTGATTTCAAGGGGAGACAGAAGATAAATGATAAATTCCCTCTTTAATGTGTTTCTCCATTTCTCTTCTCTTCATTATATTGCTTATCGCTTCCATCAGTACCAAGTTGTCTTCTGACTCCCTTCGCTTTTCTTTACTAATTTTCCATTTTAATGCATTACGTTTGCCGTAAACTACTTCTTGCATTTTCTTATTTGATATCCCTTTTTAATTTAAAGGTCAAGTACACCCGAGGAAAAAAAGATTTATTTGAATAAATAGAGAAAATCAAGTTGGCATAACGCTGAAAATTCCATCAAAATCGGATGTGAAATAAGAAAGTAATGACATTTTAAATGTTCATATGATAGTGATATTATGCACAGTGATATGCAAAATGTTCTAGTCGATGATGTCCTCACTCACTATTTCTTTTGTTTTTTATTGTTTGAATTATACAATACTTCATTTTTACAGATTTGAAAATAAGGACCAACTTGACTGAGCCATATAAATATTTCACATAATAAAATACAAGAAATAGTGAGTAGATGCCGTCATCAGTCTTCTAATTTGCATACCGACCAGGATGTGCATATAACTGTTTTGTGAAATTGAGCGAAATTTTAAATGTCATAACTTTCTTATTTTACATCCGATTTTGATGAAATTTTCGTTGTTATGGTATTGGATTTTCCTCTTTTTATTGGAATAAAATTCAAGTTTGGGTGGACTTGTCCTTTAGTGTTCTTATCATGGGATATCTCCCCTATTCTCCTCTCTTTCGTAAGCTGACCTTTGTCTTCTGAACTCTAGCCCATGCAATGCCTATTCTTCCCACCCACTTTGTTCTTAACTGTTACAATACCTCACCAAGAAAAATGGGTACAAACTTGAATCCTATAGGGTTTGGTACCATAGCAGCACTCTCAAAGGGGTGGTAATGAGTGTAATTAGGCCAATTTGTGCACCTTTAAGGGTGCAGTTAGCGACATTGTGCACCCTAATAGGGTGCAGAGATGAAACATGAAATAAAGGTGTAAATAAAATAGATATTTATTCCTCTTCCTTTCTGCACATACATGCGTCTTTTACAAGTGGGATTTCACATTCTGCAAATACAAATCAGTATAATCATAGACCATTGTTACGATAGAAAAGGAAGCACAGCAAATAATGAACGTATTGAACGGAGGACAAGGAGAACCTCCGAAAAGCAGCGCTTGCATGGTTAGAGTGTCCTTTGTGTCAAGTAATTGACTGAGTAGTATTCAGTGAATACATGTAATATTCCTAAAAATTAAAAAAAGAAAAAAAGCCTTAACAACGACAATAGCAAAATACATTATATTGCTTTAATTTATGTCTCTTAAAGTATTATGCACCTTAGAAGGTTTGGGGGTACAAACAAGCATTTTTGGTTCGAATAATAATTAAAGGGTGCAATTTTGCACCCTTCCCTATATTTAGGGTGCTAGTCTTTATTACAACCTTAGTCAGCGTTTCATTTTAGCGTGCAAAAAATCTTAGTGTGTATCTATTCTACTTCCTGCCATTAAACACGGTTAACAAGATCACGGTATGGTCTCTCAAGCTCGACATGAATAGACTGTCATTTTGTTTTCTGTTTGAAGCCGGGCATCAAGCTGTAAGCATGACGTCATCTTCTAACACTAACCCAACCATCACGCAAATCTAGCGACATGTTAGATTCACTGTAAAAACTGTGGTGTTAAAACTGACACCAATTGGTGTTAATAGAGGACCACACCCTGAGGTGTTAGAATTACACCCTAAAGATTGAACATAACACCAAAGAGTGTAAATGTAACAACCAAAGGTGTTGTAATAACACCTATAGGTGTAAAAATAACACCACCAATTTAACACCGGTGTAAAATAACTGGTGTGGTCCTCTATGTACACCGGTTAACACCGCATTTTTTTCTGTGTTCCTTTATCCGATTATTGACTGCATATCAATTGCATACATCATTCTCAAACCAAAACTTAGTGAACTGATGGACGCCATCATTCAAAAAGCAACCTTTTCTGGTATGTCTGGTGACAAAGTATTTGGTTATGGTATTGGTATTACGCCCCTAGTCCTCAGTGCTATATACTTGACAACACCTGCTAAATATTACACATTTTGATCATCATGTGTGCAATATTCGTAATTATGTTTTAAGATTTATTGTTTTGTTGTGATTTATTTATATATTTGGACAAGATTCACAGATACCTTTAAGAAAAACCCATTATTTTCAGGCGTATTTCAAACACGGCGGCTCTGTTTGATTGTTTCACTTGTTTCACATCTTCCCAAGACGGTAAGGCCCGTATTCTGAAGTCGGGTTTAACTTAAACTCAGGTTTAAAGTTGTGGTCTAAGTATGGACAGCCAATTGTTACATAATCAGTAACAGTATAGAAATATTATACTTCAGCTCATTCGGCTCTCAAATCATTCATAATTGTGTAAGAAGTATCAATAGATGATTGTCTTCACCATTGATGAATCAGGAAAGAGCACAGTAAACATAAGAAACATACAACTTAATACAAGTTTTGATACTTATGGCTTTCCATACTTAAACCACAACTTTAAACCTGAGTTTAAGTTAAACCCGACTTCAGAATACGGGCCTAAGTGTTTCGTGTGATTTAGACGTTCGTTCAATACATTACTGAGTAATAGTGCATCGACGACAAATTCAAGATAAAGATGTTCACCACTTCCGTCGTGAAAAATATGACCAAACTTTATTCAACACCCTTGTCTATAATGTACACTGTTGGTCATAAAGGTGGAATAAAATATTTTTGAATAAAAGTCGACAGTTTTGTTGGTATTTGAAAGGCTACGCGTAGACAAAATGGTAATTGAGTGATTACATAATGCTTCCCCATTACCCAGGTGACATTATAACATGAGAAATTTGGATTACGTAATAAATTCTTTTGTTGTAGACTATAAAAGCCTATGTATGTGATATTCTATCCCTTTCCCTGATTTGGCACTGTGTAAAAGAAGGTTGCATTTTTTTCGAGTTCCTTGTACCGTTTGAAATAAAAGTCGGTAGAGACGTTCCCTGGACTATGCCTGGTCCAACGGCAACAGCAACACACCAGAGAGTGATAGCACTGCGACAGGAGGGCTACAGGCAGACTGATATCGCAGAAGTCCTAGGGATATCACAGAGTGCAGTCTCTAAGATCCTGAAACGTCAACGTGAGAAGGGAAATGTGCGGCCACGGAAATCTCCAGGACGTCCCAGATTGACCACAAGAAGAGATAATCGCCAACTGTTGAATTTCAGCCGCAGACACCGGAAATTGGCCAAGAGCCGTCTTCGTCGATTGTGGAGGAGGTATCATGGGATCAACGTTTCCCGGTCAACCGTTAATCGCAGATTGCTCCAACATGGTTACCGAGCACGACGGTTGACCAAATGTCCACGCCTGTCTGTTCGCCACAGAGTAGCTCGTCTTCTTTGGGCTAGGGAGCACAGAAGGCTTCATCCAAGACATTGGCAACATGTGGTCTTCAAGGACGAGAGCCGGTTCGTCCTTGACCGAAAGGATGGGAGACAACAAGTTCGTCGATTAGCCGGGGAAAACCTTCGCGATGAATGTATCCACGAGACGACTCAAGGCAGAGGCGGCTCAGTGATGATATGGGCCGGCATCCATTATGGAGGGAAAACGCCACTGGTGGTTCCGGACGGAAACGTCAACGCCGCCGCCTACAGGGATATCTTGGAGTTCCACTGTCTTCCATATGCAAGACGAGCGTATGGGCACAATTTCCGACTGCAGGATGACAACGCTAGACCGCACAGGGCCGCTGCAGTAAGGGAATTCCTGGAGGCAGAGGGCGTCGTACAGTTGCCATGGCCAGCTTGTTCGCCGGATATGAACCCCATAGAGCATGCATGGGATGCCCTAGGCCGAGCCATCAATGACAGAGAGGTCATTCCTCAAAATCTGCAGGAGTTGGCAGATGCTCTGAGGGAAGAATGGGACGCTATGCCTGTTGACGTCATCAACAAGCTTGTGGACAGCATGCCACGACGTCTGCATGCGCTTGTTCGTGCCAGGGGTGGACATACCCGATACTAGCGACTGAGTAAGAACAATGACTCAAGTTTGATGCAAATTTGTCCATGAAATCACAAAAAAGAAGTCATCTGGAAAACTGAGAGAGATTGAAAATAAATATTCATGATCCTTTAATTTACTGTATATTGTCGTCATTGTTGTTCTATGCTCATGACATCCATCGCTTAGGACATACACTTGTAAAATATCACTGTCAAACGTGTGTAAAAGGCAGAATAATAAAGTAAAGTGGTTATCATGCACCATAAATGCCATATTCAAATCATGTTGTAATAATTACGCTGTGAAAATTTGGTGAAAAAAAATATTCCACCTTTATGACCAACAGTGTATTTAGTCGCCAAGATACCAGGTTAATTGTATTGAGCAAGGACACAAAAATTTGAATCAGTTCCATGATCAATGCCATATCGATGAGGAAAAGTTTTGAACCTGTTGCCTTTCGGCTTCGAGTTGAACGCAACTCAGCCAAATTGTCTCCAATAAACTATCCCTTGTGTTTTTATCCTTGCAAAATTAGAACGCTCGTCACTGGTTATGAATATTTGATCAGGTAATTTCAAATCTTTGGTATTACATGGCCCAGTCTACGGGATGGATAGATTAAGGGCTTATATGCTTATCTTTCGTCGCCATTTGATTTCTTTTGTAACGAATTCATAATGAGAATACGTGATTGTACCGATCAATTATGTATCACTATCCGTCGCTTAGCCTTGATGGGGATGGGCATTGATCGAATCCGTGCTGGGAATTCTATGTAAAGGGATTTACATCGTGCACGATTAAATTGAAAGTCAAATTCTTCAAACTTTAAGATATGAGTCGTTACTTCTACACATCATCATGGCCATTACGTTTCATGCCAACCCAAATTTTCATGCAGATATTGATTGAAAATATGGACCTAAAATTTTTAAATGATAATAATTTACAAAATGTTCAAGGGGGTCGGGAATCGATCCCCAGGCATCCACGTGTCTTGTCAGGTAGCCTGGCTAGTTTACTACCCGGGCACACACATATTAAAAGCACACACCACCATTGCGCGCACACACACGCACACCCGACCTTACATTCCTAAGTCAATAAACACCAAGATGAACAAAGTATTCTTTTAACTTTGTGATGTTATCGCACATCACCATACGCATGTTCAGCATGTTTATACAGATTCAATCGTCCTCGCTGCAACATTTGTGTGGGTTAGTTTGTGTGTGTGTGTGTGCGTCACAGTGCGTGGGTGTGAGGGTGTGGGAGTCAGTGCAATTGTGGGAGTGTGAATTTGTGTATGTGTGTTTACGTTTCCGTGGGTTTCTACTCCATCTGAAACGTACCTATCAAAAGTACCTTCAACTTGACCAGTCTACACGCTTTGACCCCTTGCTGCGGTCCCGGGGGTCTCCGGTAGGCCGATATTGGTGACACCTGTTTGTTTACGATTCATTAGCGCGAACACAAATTCCCGCCGGCAACCTTAAAAAGATTTAGAGATTGATAAAACCAACCAAGCTTTCTCATCCTCTCGACCAACCTGGCACCTAATGACCGGGAAAGAAGACGCCACGAACGATATATAAGGTCTGACGTAAAAACACTTTTACCAGTCTCTTCTGTCATATTTCTCCATCTTGCTGGCGATTTCTCTCTCTCTCTCCCTCTTCTTTTCTCCCTCCATACACACCATAATCCTAATGGGTCTATTCAAATACACACAGAAATACCCTCTCTCTCCCACACACACATCCCTAGACACACACACATCTCTCTTTCTCTCTACTAACACTTGATCTCATAATTGACTAATCTATTTTCACTCACGCTCAAGCACAAATAACTCACACCCACTCACCCTCACACACACACACACACCCTCATACCCACGTATGCCAGGGCTCTCTCTCTCTCTTTCTTTATCACTCTCACAATTAATATCACAGGTGCGCTACCACACGCAACACACACACGCACACACACCCACCCATACACCTACACGAAAAACAATTTCACACAATTATCATGCCTATAAGATTATAAGCAGTAGCTTTGTTATCTTGGATTCGGCTTTCATCATATCATGTTCACCTCTTCGCTTGAAGATTAGTTGACTCTACTAGTTCACACTTCTTCCCCCAATTACTCTAAGTTTGATGTGACAGTATGTGTACAAGAAACCTGTGGCAAATGCACACCAACCTCCACCAACTGAGATGCTATGGATGATGTGCTTGTCATCTTTATTTGCTAAAATCTAAAAAAAGAGAGATAAGTTTGTCAATTATAAAGCATACATTCCCAACATGTGCCTTATGAATAAATACTAACGCTATTAATTTTGTCAATGTTTATTGCTCCGATCAATACATTCATATCAATTATTAAACATAAAAAACAAGGTTGCATACATGTAGCTCACTGTCGATGATTGGCAATGATAAAGTTAAAGAGTACACAAACAAACAGCGATATTGACATGCTAAACATGCTAAATGACTATTTGGAACCCCTTTATGTTTCCTTAAAATGTTCCAAATACGGGACAAAGAAAGAAATTAATCAGTTCCCCCCTTTACGAGTACAGTTCCCATTGTCAGCACCTTATTGAACATTAGTGACAATTCGTCAACGTTTAGAGGGACCTGTGAAATCGAATGGCATATTGTCACTTTCATGGCGAATTAGAGATAGAGTAGAGTGGAGAGAGGGAAAGAGCGAGAGAGGGGGGGGGGGTGTACATATCAATGTCCATATTATTTTTTAAATCATTTTCCCCGAAGGTTCATTGATTTCTCTGCATGGTTGTTTGAGTCACAAAATCGAATCAAAGCTTGAAAATCCGCTGAATAAGATCAAGAAGGAAAAGTTGACCTAGTTTGCTTGAAGAAACGAGCTCAGCCTCGATTAATGAGAGAAAAGAATTAGAACGGTAGGAGGCGGAGGGGAGACTATTTTGCAGCTTGTAAAATAGGAGAAAACTGTTTGGATTTAAAAATCAATGGTGAAAATCAATAAAACATGAATACATTTTAATGACGTATGATGTTTGCCATTCGTTAGTCCATGTGGAAATTCGGGGGTTTGTGTGTTTCTTTTCAAAACAAAAGAAGTATTTAACCTGGATTTAAAGGCGCTAAGTATCATGATCCTAATAAATCGGTATTCATGCCGACACCAGCATTGCTAGGCGAGTCACGTGATTTGATTTTCCCGCTTGATTAGTCGCATCTGCTAACTCCATGCAACGAATAAGCGATCGTACTGAATGAGACTGTACTAAATTATACATCGGATACCAACTTATGCGAATCGTAGTCTTGTGATATAGACATCATAAATGTTGGTAAATCGGGCCCTGTTCGGCTGCATATTTATGACGATGCAGTAACATTAATCAAGACGTAGACAATTATACTATGTAAGAGAAAGAGAGGGGGTGAGAGATAGGGTGGGGCGGGACGGGGAAGAGGGAGGGTACACACCCATAGAAAAAAATGCAAATAAAGATAACGAGAAAGAAAGGGAGAGGGGGGATACTCCACTGCGACATACTCACCCCCCCTTTCTTTCTCTCACACACATACACACCCTCACACACACAAATACACCCCAATTATATTTCAAAATAAGAAAAACAAAACAATGTAGGCTATATAACGCATTGTCCCTTCAAAGGTGGGTTAAAGTTCAACTACTTCTATTTTTCTATTCTTACAGAATTTAACTGATCTCTTTGCATCTCTACTTTCACTGCAGTTTCCATCTTATTTGCGACAACATCATGCATGCATCATCAGTTTCGTATCTTCATTAACCATGCTAAGTACTGTCGCAGTCACACCGAAGAAGCCGACGTCAAAAGCTACCAATATTATGCCATTGAAAATAACGTAATATGTTTGATCGGTCAAGGCTCGATTGCGCCGGTGTGAGTGCGTCATCACACTTATGAACCATACTGATGACTTGCACAGACAGACTTCATGGATGAGCCGTCAAAAGAGTGACCATTTGAACTCATTTCACTATATTTTCTGTGACCTTAAGAATAAAGCAATAATCCTACTTACAGTGGCCCTATATACATGATATACCGATTTCGAAGGAGCGAGAACCTTTTTGTTTGTTTATTTGCTTGTATTTTTTTCTGACCAAAATCATTTTGGAGCGGGAATGTTTTTTAATTTCCTTATAGAGACAAACCTTTTCCTTTTTTTTTTACTTTTCTTGCCAAAAAATTTTAACCAGCATCCGCTCTTCCAAAATTGTTCCCCGAGCCTTAACGTGTGGGTGATAAACTATAATTTGCTCTTCCATAACAACATTCGTATGTTCGCTCTCACGTTTCCTCAAATTCATAATTGCTCTTCAAAAAGGAACGTCGGTAGGGCATTTGACAAACTCACTTAACGGAATTTTTAGGTTTAAGGATAAATTCCAGTATTGGTTATGATCTCAAAATGAATTTTTACAGAATCTAATATAATGACCACCCAAGTGTCTGTTTGTATGAATAAAAAATATGTGCCAAAGGATTCTGGAAGAAATTGTGTAATTGCTGAGAAATAAGCAAAATGAGCGCGGATTCGGTCACTTCCGTCGGGTCTTTATTCCAGCAATAATAATACACTGTCCCACGTATGCCTATCTGTGTTGGTGATCTTCAGCGTGAACATTTTTCAGCGTAGATTTCAAGATTTCACAAAGTTCAGTTTATGTAACGGTACCAGATCTAGATCCTCGATGATATACTGACAATTAAGCCTGGTTTTACAGACTTTCTCATGAAATCAGTGTTTACTGCAACTACTAGAATTTCTCTTTAATTCCAAAGATTTGTTTTTTTATTCATTTTGTAAAATTCGTATAGGGATTGTGTGGACAAGGCGGTGCTAGAATAATTTTTTTATGGAGTAAAAAAGGTGTAAGGGAGGTAAAGACGTACCATGCATTCCTTCTTGCTAGTTTTTTTTTTCTCTCTCTCATATGGGCAGTTTGATCCCCCTGCCCCCGCCCCCCTCCCCCATGCACCACCGCTCTGTGGAATATGCATAATAAAAACAGACTTCTATCATGCTGAAATTAGGATAAGCCGCTGCTTGCCACAATTTGCAAGTGAAGAAGGCATGGGGTATTGGTGATTAAAAAAACCTGATTGCTAAAAAGCAGGGGATGCTTATTTTGTAAGCAAGCAACCACTCGACCGAAGGCTTAAGATACTCACCAAGGGACCTAGCTCGTAATGAAGCTAAATGCCTCATCATGGTGTCACTATAGCGCACAATGTGGGAATCGAACCCGAATCATCGGAATCCAAACCCTTCCCGCTCTATACCACACATTACCATTATTGTAATTAACTGAGCATCTCAATGAAACAAGAAACGAGATATTAATGAAAATATGAAATACTAAGCGCACCGAAGTTATACGCCTATATTAAGTTCAACGTAAGTGTCTATGTCTTATTCACATGTATTGATAATCATGATGATGGTATGGTCATGATGGTATTTTTATTTTATTCATTTATTTTGATGGGGAGGGGGATAAGATAAGTCATGTAAGTTGACGCAATGTTTAGCATAATTTAACTAGATATTTTCGTCAAGATATTCATAAGGGCCTTCCGCATATTATGGTGGAGGCACCGATTTTTTCCGAATGAGGGGAAAGAAAGTCGTTACATTTTGTTAATCGTTTTTTTTTGACAAGTAACAAAAAATGTCTTGCTGGCAATCAATAATTTTATGTCGTTGTCGACACCCCCGCACGAAAAAAAGATATAATGCATCCGAAGTGTTTCATAATCCGATCCGCTATCTCTTTCTCAAGTCTATAGTCATGTTAGGGGTATACGGCATGGCTTCTTTCTGAAAAAGAATGTCCCAAAATCAGCAGTATACGTTGTAAATGTTTGAAATAATCACTCCTAAACCCACAAAGCATAATATCTTCCAAAAAGTACATTATGAGTCGATGTATATTGGTGATATTGGTGATTAAAACTTCTTTTGATTATTTTCTCTTTAAACATGTTAAACTAATTTTTGAAAAAAGATATATAATAAATAAATTTTTAAAAATAATATAAAGCACTTTTAACACACCTGAATTTTCTCATTTTGATTAGTCATACTATCCTACCACATTATACGCCTATGGATTATCAACCATTTATCCTCGTTAGCCTTGTCTAACAGTATCGAAAAACGTAAGCCATGAAAGAATACCGCACCAGAATTTGTATCCGCTCTATCTGCTCCCGATCTCTATTCGTCGTCTTTCCTTGTAAAGAATGGAAATAAAACGGCATACCAGGGAGCTCGAGTTGCCTTCCCCAGCACAGCAGGGCGCCGTGGTTTGAGTGCCTGCGATGCTTGCACTCGAGCACGAAAATCCGCAACCCACAAGTACGCCGCGTTCTCGTACTCCCGTACTTTCGAATCTAGGGAAAGATTTAAAACCCACTTGCAAGGATTGGCGCACACAGAGTGCATCGCTTAGTTACCATCTACCCCCGATGACCGGCTACTCCATTAGCTACTGACCGGACCCACCGCGACTCTTAACTTGAATCAAATCTGGAATAAATGCAACGTCGTGTTGTTCAGTCACTCGCAAAACCAAGGCAACGAATTCGGATGTGGTTTCATTCAAAGTAAAAAAAAAAAAGACGCAAAAGGTGACGAGTTTTGTTATTTTCTCTTATTTTGGAGCGACAAGCTTGTGTTTCCAACTCGTCAATAATCAGAAACGCTCGCTGATTTGTCCAAGCGGAAAAGGCACGGCAGGTGAAAATTGGCAAACATTTTTTCTCTCTTTCTTCAGACAACTTTGTTTCTTCATTCTCATGCCAAGGACATCGTGAGCTCTATTTCTCCTTGTTTTGTTATATCTCACCGGTTTCCGCTTGAAATTGAATTTACCTTGGGGCGTCGAAAGCCCCGTGCTTCATTTCAATATTGTCCAGTCGATTGAGGATTTTTACAGGAATTCCCTTTTTTTCGTGAGCTTTATTCGATTCGACAAATTTCAGCTGGAAGTTCTTTTTAACGTTATTCATAAGGAGTAAGGGAGATACAGAGACACTCATCCCTTTAAAGGAACTAATCAAATTTGTGAATGGAATGGAATAAATCCCGCCTTCTTCGTTTTCATGTAAAATTGGTAAGTAATCCAGTTACCTGCTCCTGTGCGAGATTTTTCACATTATTTTTTATATAACTAGTGGTTAACATTTTCATGATGCAACATAATTGTTAAACAGATTAATTCAATATGTGGTATAAATTGAGGAACATTTTTAAACGAAGAAATTCCCTGACTAAGTAAATGAAGTATGCCTTACAATTGACTAACAATGCCTTACCTATAAGGAAACAAAAGGTTCGTGTTCAGAATATTTTTTTTTAAAGGAATAAGTACGGAGAGTTTGGGATCTGACCCCATGGTGCGCAAATACCAATCGAGGGCGCAGCTTTTTACCTCAGTGGTAGTCCTAGTCCTAGTCCGTACTGAAATGAGGGTGCAATGGTGACCTTTTTTTTCTGGCTGAATCGTAACCCTAATTGCAGCTTCTCATTAAAAAAAATCCATATGTAATGCATGGTTAATGGTTTGATTATGTTTCGATTTGATATAATTATGATAAACAGTCTGCACTTATTGATCGTTAATCAATATAGATACACGAAAAATGACAACTTGGATGCTTGCCGACTGATTCTTCATTTATAAAATCAATAGCAACCGAAACTTACCTGGGTCCCGCCTCACAAAGAGAATTACAATTGATCCAATCAACATCAATTCTATGGATATCCATTATTATCACAATATTTTCTACAAGAAATCTAAACAATGTCGTTTGTAAAAACAAAAAGAAGCACACTGAATTTTCAGAAAGAAACAATGAATGTATGACGGTAAATATAGTTCGACAATATTTCGAACAAACATGCACTCTAGATGTTGACGTCACTGGCTTTCCATAGTTGTGGTTGATTGGATCAAATGCAACTCTTTGTAGGACGGAGTCCTGGTGAGAATGTATCACGATAATGAAAGCATCAAAACCTCAAATACTGCAGTCACACCAGCGAGATCGATTTCAAACCTATACCAAATATACTCGTTACTGCTAATGACGTACCACCGACAGGTTTAGAGTCACTTTCGTTGATGTGACCGGCCTATCATAATTACCAACTATGATAATGCCTCTTGACAAATTTATTAAGCTATAATTTGATGAGCTGATAAGGAAGTAAAATCAATGATATTCAAACTTGATTTATCGTTCATTTGATTCAAAGATATGGTTTTGCCACGATCATCTGCAAAAGATGATAATGATAATGGGCAGGTTATTGTGACGTTTCTGCTTTATTTGCAATGTTTTTCATCATAATGGTCATATATCGTAGGGAAATTAATCATTTGCCAAATGACTCGCTACTTATAATATAGTTTTGATAACAAAATGGTACGATGCATGTGCTTGTTTAATTTTTCTGGCTAAATAACGATTAGAAATGAGGAGCGAACATTAAGGTACTTAAAGTGACAACGGACAAAATGTGTTTAAGTCACTGCAAATCCACGAGTAAAAACGACACACTTTTATTACTTTGTTATGTAAAAGTGATAAATCTCTTAAAACCTTGTATTTCAAAAGTTGTGTCATAAAAATTATTGTTCTCACATGTTTATTTAGTACGAGGTGAAAAGTACAGTGATGTCTATAACCATTTCACTAAAATAACTTTTAAAAAATCGCTGTTCATATTTGCCGAAGCGAGTGGATAACTTCGCCATTATTAAACAGTTCCACTTTGGTTTAGTGTAAACAGATATATAGCCGGTCTAAACACATGGAATACTTGAATAACTTGAGCTTGATAGCAAATTAATTGACGATTATTATAGGGATCGCTTTTTTACGACTTTTTTTTCTGGAAAACGCAATCTCCTTGAAGACTGTCTTCTCATGATTTTAATTACCGTGATCGGATCGCGTGTTCGTACATCCCAGAGTGAACGTGATTACTTTAACCATTTTACAAAGAATATCAATATTGTCCTGAAACAAAGCATACTCAAGGTTCTAGGTGGAAAATGTAATCATCCTTGCCCTTTATGAAAATGTGTCACTATAATCGCAATGTCGTGTGTATGTTTCTTTTTTTTCCCTGCCGCGTTAGTCGGAAACTCATTCATCAGTTACATGTCATGCGGATAGGGCCGTTGTGGGAAGCAGTTCCAAAACTGACAATGCTACCCTGTATATGAATAAAACTACCAATAAATATAAACATAATATTAATATGTCCATTCATATAACTCAGTTGGTATGTGCATACTTAACTGCGCGTTGATTTGGTATCATATTATTACCCCGGCCGTAGCTGAGGCGCCATATTAATAAGCGCTAAAGCGTTCAAGGAATAAATCCTACCGGGTACCAATTCCCCTCACCTGGGTAGAGTGCAGCACTGCAGTGTGGATAAATTTCTTGCCGAACGAAATTACGCCATGGGTGGGATTCGAACCCACGACCCTCTGTTTCATAGTCCGGAGACTAATCAACAAGACCACAACGCTCCAAATGAATGAATGAATAAATGATAGGAATAATTAAATGTATTATTAAATAGTATAGCATTTGATGAACCGGGACAGCACCCGATGATTTGGACTGGACGAAAAATTGCAAATGTGTCGTTGTCCAGAGTCAAGAGATTCCGATGTTGTCCCGGTCCACCAACTTTCGACAAAAGCCTCTCAGCTCTCCATTGTAAGTTGACTTGCATTTTCAAAGGAATTGGTGAGTTGTAGAGGGCGGCCGCGTAGTGATTGCGGAAACTCTCTATTGGTATGTTTGTCACCTCAAAGTGGACTCAGGACGGCTTGACCACCGAATCAGAAATAGCGAACGATATAGTTATAGCTAACGGACAATGTAAAAATAATGTTGACATGAATAAGGCGGCATTATTATTCAGGCGGCCTCAAACCATTTTCGGCGTACGTGTATCACCACCTAAAATTCAGGAGTAAAGACGGCTTCAAAAGCAGCGTCAGAGGGGGCTTGAAACCCGATGCATGCATATCAGGGGCTTCAAGACCACGGCATCTCGCCTAAATGATCTACAAGCTTAATCGCCATAGAAAACTTCCAGGTACCTTTCTCCCTGATTGGAGAGGTCCTTCATGGTGTCATGTATGTGGTAATTGTACTCCAGAATCCCGTAACACAAAGGTTAGCGACTAATCGTACGCTTGATTTTTACGATTGATTGTGCATTGTAGTCAATGCAATCAATCGTAGAAAAATGTCCTAAGATCATTGCTAAGCTTTGTGTTACAGGCCCCAGATCAGAGGCCCGAACACTTCTGCTAATTGAAGAGCCGACAGATATTATCTTGAGAAACATTACTTAGATAAATCATGATAAGAAATTTGCAACTCATTAACTTTCATCGAAAACGTAATCTTCCATGAGCTTTGTTTTTCTGTACCCCACCATGTCTATGGTTCTTCTGTTCGCGTTTATGTATATTCCAAGGCTTCCATTATTTTTCAACAAGAAAACCAAAACCGCAACCGGATATCTCGTATCATACTTACCATGCTTACGGGTAGGTTAGGCTGGCGTTTGTCATGGTAAATATCCTTTGAAACTGTTGCCTTAAGGTTGCCTCGTCAGTCACTGCAAGGTCTCGATGTGTTATCAAACAAACAAAGTATCCGTTATGACATAAACAAATAATCAGGTCGTACGAAACTGTACTTGGAATTGTACTTGAATATATAGAAGATAAATCTCACATACTATGATCATTATGGTCGAGTGCAAATCATTGTACATGTAACTGTTGATTGCCCGTTGATGGCATCTGTTAGCCCCTTCATCCTCATGGCGTATCGGCCAAAATTGATTTTTTTTTTAAATGCGAGCCAGCAAAACTTTCGACATTTTCATTACAAAAATCAAATTTTGTGATAGATTTTGACATAACATTCAGAAAATAATATCATATTTCACTCTTCTCTCTTTCTCCTTCTTTCCTTTTCCTTTGTTTTATGTTCATGCAAAGGCTTTTTTAATTTTTAGTTTTATTTATTTATTATTATTATTTTTTTTTTTTGGGGGGGGGGCAGCGCCCCCATCCCCATCTGTACGCCATGTGCAATGCTGTAAGTTTCCTTGTTACACAGATTACATCTTCCAAGCAGAGTTCAAGGTCTCCTCTGGCATTCGCATCAATGTTCACTGCCCGTGACAATAAGTGCGGACCTTTACCTCTGCAATGCCTTGACTGAACCTTCCCATTATAATTCAGCTCTTGGGATGTCTATGGTATCTTCCAGTGACAAAAAAATACAGGTGATAATTGTGCGTTGAGCCTAGGTACTTCTTCAAGGTTGTATTAAAGAATCGAATTACCAAAGGTGAAAAATACTCGTGTAAAAGGACGGAACACTTGAAACAGAGCAAACTTTGATGTGGCGATAGCTTTCCTAGTGTATCATATCGGTGATGAGTTGATGGTTTTTATCCACTGAAATACGACATTGATGTACATTCCACATCTTTAATGATCATGATGATTATTGTTAGAAAAAAGGAACATAAATGGGAAATGTCATTTTGGACCAGCGTCAAGATGTTTCGATTTTCATGACTTTCCTGTTTGTCTGCTTCATTCGCGCGCGTGTGCACATGCGCACTTACTCTTGTATCGAAATTGTAAAATCCAACCAATAATGCAAGCCAACCCCTTAATTCCCATTGGACTATATTATGTTACTTTTCGCTTTGATTCCATTCGTTCTACATGTTCTAGGAGATTATTTTAGGATTTTAGCCCAACAAAACCAATCATTTTGACAAAAGCATGAATAATTCTAAAAGCTGTTGCACACTTGCACTCATAATATCATACATATTGATAAACTTACTTACTGCAGGAATCTACTACTCCATTTTTGCTAAAGCGATTTCAAGAATCTGTGATCACGGTGATTATGTTTAATGCACAACTACACAAGTGTACACTTGCTTATGTTTGCATCATTTTGAATTAGAAATCCATGAACCTAGAATATCGTGATCTCTCATTCGGACTCTATTTCATGTGCTTTAAATGTAATCTGATGTAACTAGCAAGTCGTACTTTTTTTCTATATTCTGTAATTTTAATTAACAATATTCCACTCTTCGATATCAGAAACATTTTTTTTATATCGTCCGCATGAAATTTTCATTGTCCAACAATAAACTAAAGCCCATCTCACACTGTGCGATCCGATACTACACTTTTTGTAATAAATCCTATTTTGCATGAAATATGAAAGTTCCAAAAAGAAAAAGATTACTTTATTTGAAGTTCGGCATAATGTTAGGATTAATGAAATCGCAATTTTGCTTTGCGGCAAACCCCGTTGTCGGAGTTATTCAAGTCCAAATCGGCCGCAAGTCGCAGCCGATGTTGACGTCATTACGATATGGAATTACATTTGCTTTTATTCCTACATTGAGGCTCGAACTACATTGAATTTTTATTTCAGTAGTCCTACAGCTATTCTGACCTCAGGTCGCTAAGATTTTATCAGTTGGAATGCTCAAGTCAAATGTTGCATGATTTCTTTGAAAATCGGATCGCAACGAATCGCATGGTGTGAGCCCGGCTTTCAGGAAGACTGTTGAATTTCACCTTTCATGGAAATGTATGATTTACGAATTCGACATTCTTTACATTCGAATTTAAATATGACTTAAAGGGCGTACAAACCAGCAGTCTTTAAGAGCCCCACCTGAAGTCCCAAACAGTTCATGCAAGGCCAGAGTCATTACCCATAATGCAAAACTCTCTTCAACGTAGTCTTGTAATATGGGCCCACTGGAATACTAACACACCAATTCATGGCTATGTACATTCATATCGCTGTGCCCTTTGGTCATAATATATCGCTTGGTCGCAGAAATGCGTCAATTAAGGCGATCATTGAATTAAAGTGAACACCCAAGATTCTACTTCGTAACCGTGGCAACAGCATCATCTTTGGTTATTGTGTACAACTTGGCGTTTTGTACACCTAGGATGGTCATGATGAAATTATTGTCACGTAAGTACGAGACGAATATCCAGATGAATTTCTTCGTGTGCCAATTATCATCACCATTGTTGACAGTGGCATAGAGAGGGGGGGGGGCTTCTGGGTACTGGATATCCCAAAAGTTCCCTGACCAAGGGGAGGAGGAGAAAAAAAACAGAAAAGAAAGAAAAATTTTGAAATATGATGTCATATTCTGAATATCATGTCCAAATTCATCACAAAATAGATATTTATCACAAAATAGATAATTTATCACAAACATTTATGCTCGCTCGCTCGCTCGCAACTTAACAAAATGTCCCATAACAAACGTCTGGCTGTCTCATTTTTCCCCTCATTTCGCCACTGATATAGGTATGGCGCCTTTTCTGTCAAGGTAGTCACAGTTACCACCCTTAAGTCCCCCCCCCCATTTCAATCATTATCATCATCTCTGCCATATCCATTCATGATTTTCACCATCTTTGTCATCGCCTTTCCTCCGCTTTCTATTTCATATATATTTTTTGGTTCACCTTCGTCATCAACGAATCCTTCATCATCTTAATCATCTTTATCTTTTTCCCTCCGACTTTCCTTTATCATGAGTACTGTTTCCATCTTGTTTCCCTTTTCCCTCTCCCGTTAATTCCTCTTTAGCATATTAAATATCCCATTTCTATTCCTCCTCTGTCAGACATGATACCAGCATATTTTGTACATTATTTTAAGCTAAAGGACAGCATTGAAATATGGCAAACCTATTGACTGCCGCAATTCATTGCCATTATCATCGTATCTGCAATATTTTCCAGCAATTAATCATCGCCCCTTTGTTATAATTAACAACAACATTGTTTCGAGTTTTCTTGAAGGACAAGGATGATATCATTTTCCACCTTAAACCATGAGTAAGCGTTGTTTCAGGGTGATATTGCCATTCTTGGCAAAAACAATTAGGGTGATTTGATTTACAGTGAATTCAGTCTGGGGAGTACGAAAACTTATAACCTTGTTTCGACGGTCATATTACCCTTTTTTATTTTAATTCAATGTACCACTTGAAATGTATTATAATGAATAATAATAACCATATTAGAACATGTATAACGCGCGCGAATCGATTCCAAAGAATGATAAGTGCACTAGCGAGTAGGTTGTATAATGAAATGATAATATGTTTACTAGGTATTCTGCAACCCTCGGCGTCCCCCGTACATGGTATGATTTATTTATAAGCAACGGTCATGATATATGGACCAAGTCAGCCCAGAAATTTTATTTCAGAAATAATCAGATAACAAATACAATTCTCGTAATGCATACAATCATGTAATCCCCCATTTAGGGGATTTGATATCCCAGGTATGGGTCTAGAGCGACGATAAATTGAAACTGCAAATTAAAAATTTATTTCTAATTTCAAGTAAATGAATCAAAACGCTTTCGTATGTTGGCCAGGCCTTCCGTGACAATGAACCGAAACTATAAACCAATCAATGCGGCAAATATAAAATACTATTGCCCTCCGCTCTCCTCTCCTCTCAATGAATCAGATTAATGGATAGTTATCTCTGCCGTAGCTATATAGATTAATATCTAAGCATCATTCCGGTTAACAGTCATAAACATGATTGGCACGGGGCGAGCGGTGGAAATAGACAAAGAACGATGATTTTCATCACCAGTGTTTCCGTAGTGAGATAATGGATTATCTCAAACAGATATATAATAAATTGATTTTGGCAGTGAATTTGTGTGTAATGTAAGACAGGAGAGGCAAAAATGTGATAATTTTAGCACGATCACTTCCCATTCGACCTTCTGTTTTCCTTCTCCTAATTATTTCCTTTCTGTTTTGCTGAAAAGAATTGAAAAAAAGCACTTAACAACGCGTTATTTTTAGACAGTGTCTGGAGTAAGTTTTATATTTCAGGAGGAAGGTAACGCATGTTAATGTAGTGTATTGTGAGGGAATTGGGATGATGGATAGCGTTAAGCCAGGCTGACACTTGCACGACTTTTGGCCACGATTTTGTCGTGGCAAGTCGTGCCATTTTGGGGCACGAACTGGGAGGCTCCCGCACTGTTTACGACTTGTCAGGCATAGTTCACGACAAGTTCACGAATAGTTCACGAATGCGTGCCCGTCAGTGTCCACATTGACACGAACTAGCACGACGAGTTCACACATAGTTTGCGCATAGTTTACGCACTTCCCGCATTGGCACGACGAGATTGCGCAATTCGGACGGTGTCGTGCTGAACTATTCGTGAACATGACGTGAGCTGTTTGTGAACTATTCGTGACAGTCGTGTCATGGCGCGCACTGCCACGCATCCTCCCGCATCGTCCCGACGAGTTCACGACGAGTTCATGAACAGTTTGCGCATAGTTCACGACCCGGTAGCTAAATTTTGTCGTGACACAAAATTTTGAACATTTCAAAATTCTCGTCCCGATATGGCACGCAGTCACGACGTGTCACGACGTGTTTACGCAATTTTCACGCCAGTTCACGACTAGTTTGCGCACTGGCACGACTTGAGTCGTGCCAATGCGTGACACAAAATCGTGCAAGTGTCAGGCTGGCTTTATAATTACTAAAAAACTCTATTAACTTAAGTGAGTCGTAAAAAACTCTCAACATAAGTGAGTCGTGACGGTACACACAATAAAAATGATGGTATGATCGGGGGATCCAGGATTTACCACCGAGGTACCCCTATCCCCTCAAACAAAAATATAATATTAATAATGATAATAATGATAATAATATGGGGTATTTATATTGCGCACATATCCACCTTGTTAGGTGCTCAAGGCGCTCCAATATTACACGGCTAAGCTAGGCGTTCATAGCGCAAACAGCTTTTTAATTAATTACTTCCTTCCGGTACCCATTTACCTCACCTGGGTTGAGTGCAGCACAATGTGGATCAGTTTATTGCTGAAGGAAATTACGCCATGGCTGGGATTCGAACCCAAGACTCTCTGTTTCAAAGTCCGAAGACTAATCCACTGGTCCACAACGCTCCAACAAAATATCACCAACAATCAATCAGTACTTATAAGGACTATTTACCCTTTACAATCTTTTATTTGATAAGCAAAAATAAATCAACGTACACGTTTATTTTCCTGTACGACATTTTTACAAGCAAAAAGAAGAGGATAACAAAAAAAAAACAAGAAGAAAGGCGAATTTCTGAGTGATTTTTCGTTGTTACATACCTCAATAACATTGGTAGGCCTACATGTCTTTGTTTGACACTCGTTTGCCCCCCCCCCTTTAATACGAACGTCAATTTTCAACTTATCCGTTTTTGTTTCCATTTCCGATAGACTTTTTTTTACAGATCATTTCATGACCTTTGCCTTTCCAATCCATCCTCCCTTCTACTTCAAAAAATGTTCCCTCTTTTTGTGATTATCTGCTTCTGAATGTCAACTCAAGATCATCAATTATTCAGGAACACTTGGCGAATGTAGCGAGCATTGACACAGGAAAGATCACCCAAATGCCCAACTGGAAAGCATTTACGATTTTTTAAAAATATTTAATCAGTATGGAGTAAGGAGTCGTCTTCCATTCTTCGTGGCGCGAACGCTCGTAGCCTTCTCATTGTTTGCCGCTGATAACGAACAGTGCACTTTTTTTGCGGATGCAACCAACGCATTCGAGCAAAGGTAATAGCATTACTTCCCGTGATCTCACATCAACAACATTTTACATTTTTAACCCATGCCTTCATAATCGAATTATATTGAACTTTATACAAGACGTATTTCAGATGCTTGTAAGTACATATCTTATCCTCGTTCCATCTTAAGAGAGTCGGGACATGGCTCCGAAGATGTCAAGAGAGAAAAACAGGTAAAAATAACATTATTTGGTGAACTTACAACCAAATTGATGGCTAATAACTCGAAGAGAGATGGAGTGATAGAGATAATTCCATTTTATGTCAGCTTATCGAATTAATGCGTTGGTGTTATGGTGTTTTCTCGAGAGGTGTAAGTGGAGGGTAGGAAAAGGGGAGAGGGAGCATGAGTGAGTGAGGAGAGCGAGAGAGAGGGGAAAGGAGAAGAAATGCGTGAATGAGAGAGTGAAGGGAGAGAGAGAGAGTTATAGAAAGAAAGACGAACAGAGACAGGTAAAAGGGGAAAAAGAAAATAGAAGAAGACGATAGCGATGAAGAGAGAACAATGTGAACAAGGTGAAGAAAGGAAACTTTGAAAGTTGAAAGAGAGAGAAAGATGGTGGAGAGGGAGGAAGAGGTGGAGAGAGGGAACGGAACAGTTAGTACTACTGAAAAGATGCATCATTTATCGTTCGTTGTTTATTATGCCTACTCTCAATGAATAAAAATATTTCAAAAGTAGGGGAAATTCCCTGGCAGTGTTATGAGATATCCTGCTTTTCCATCTTGTCAGTTAGTTGCAAATGTCAATGCCTTTTGTCCACTTAAAACCTATCCACTGTCATCCATGTGACAAGAAAAGAGTATGGTAAAGCAAAAGGAGGTTCAACCTCTGTTTAAGGGTATTGAGAGTGTTTAGAATTGATACTCGTGTTCAGAGAAAGTGGAACGATTTTTTGAAGGATATCACATGAACTGGCATGAATGGGGACGTAAATATATAAACTAATATTTTTGTCAATCATGTTTCTTCTGTCTAGTTTGTTGTTGGTGGTGGTGCTTTGGTATGAATGCCAATAGGGAATTTTAACATCCACTTCGCAGACGCCTTTTGAAACGTTCAGAATCTATTGAACATGCCCGTCAAGCCAAATGGACAGATTGGAGGTCATTGTCGAAAGTTGGTGGACTGGGACAGCACATCTTCTTAAGGCTCGGACCGGGCCAAAAAAAATGCAAAAATGTCGTTTGTCGAGAGACCAGTGCGACACTGCTGTCTTAATTCACCGATTCGACAAAAGCTGCTTTGTAATTGCTAATTTAATGCGCCCATTGGGAGTTCTCACATCGGGACGCATAACGCTTTTAAGGAAACATTATTGTCAAATACCCTTCATGAAAAAAAAAAAAGCAAGAAGTCTTTGTCGAAGTTTTTTTTATCATGGTGATGCTATCTGACGATAATCAGGCAATAACGTATTTTTATACACGTTTTCCCTGATTATTAAAAAAAAAAAGTATTTTTCTTTTAGATTAACGGGAGCCCACGTATTCAGGACTCCTCTTCTAAATAATCCCTTCACATCCGATCAACCTCTGGCCGCAGACACACTAGTAGTATCGATAATAAAGAGAATCAACAACGCAACGTTACCAACATGAAGAAAAAGTGCTCAGATCTATTCATTTGTTAGGAGGTGTGCCTGCGTCCTATCCTCCAAGTTTCAATTACCTAACGTAAACACGTATTCCTCAACACTAACTAGAATCAATGACGTGCGCGTGTATGTATAGTACAAACTTAATTAAGACGTGCTTAATTAAAGACGGAGTTTGAAATAGCCGCCACGATTCCGCAACCGATAAGATGGCTGAAATACAACGTGGGGGCCGTTTCATAAAGCTATTCGTTAGTTAAGAGCGACTTTAAGAACGACTGGTGATCCTTTTTTTATGCGCTAAACCATCGCATATGAATCTACCGTTTACCACAAGAAAGGATCACCAATCGCTCTTAAAGTCGCTCTTAACTTACGAACAGCTTTATGAAAACACCCACCAGGAACACTGCAGTTTGAGAATATTGGGAAGGTTGAAGGTTTTCATCAGCAGCTTCCAACACGTCCAATGTTGTTGAAGTGTAATAGAGTTGGAACGATTTCAGCTATTTTTTTTTTTTTTGCATTTTCTTCACAAAGTCATTTAAAATAAACACTATAAAGATGAAGAGTCGGATAAAAATCCTTACTTTAATTTGTTAATCTTCTTTATTTTTTTCCCTATCCAAACTTGTCAAAATTCGTTGATACAACAGAAAGTTATATCTATTGATGGTTTTGATTTATTGAGGTCACTTTTTGCTCCCACAACTTTTGCGGAGCAATGAAGAGTGTTTAATGTTTGTCTTTGTTTGAAATATGCACATTTAGGTTGTTCTTGGCAAAAATTCAGGTACGAAATAAACATGGATGTGAGTGAGTTAGATCAATATCTCAGCCGAATTTATTCGACAAAATCATTGATCGCTCGACAGGGATGCAAGGGTAGATCAAAACATTAGACGTACTGTGATTATACATGAAAATATCACATGTTACGACTGTCATATCTATCATATCCAGAAATTTTATGTAAACAAATCACACACAAATGTATATTTAAAAAAAATTAACAGATGCAATCAAACGCATAAATATAACAAAACACAAATGGGCTAAATGTTGCTTTGGAATTTTAATTCATAAAATAGATCAGAATTAAGACTTATATTTGAAAGCTTAACCTGATGGCTAATGTCAATAAACAGTGTTTTAAATGGTGCATGATTCACATATTGTATGCACACGGATAAATAATATCAAAGCTTCATCAACATAAAAGATGTGACTTTAAGTTGAGAGCACGAGCCGACCCGCTTTTTAATCTCTAAAGTGGCATGAAGTGTGGTATAGTGTTTCTATAACCAGGTTTTCTTCGTATCTGGAACATTTGGAACGCAGCATCACCAAAAGCAAGAATGCTTTCGCTTTGGGCTTGCATAGTAAATGAGAGGCCCCATTCTAGTACGAGTTTGGTCCAAGAATGATGATGATGACTTGAATGAATGAACACATGAATTAATTTGTAGTATTTTTTTTATTTCGCACTCTCCTAAACGTGAATGAAGGAGTGAATGACTTGATTAATGAAAGGGAAATGGATGAAAGAATAGTTGTAGGACAGTGATAGAAGAGGTTTTTGTGTAGGGCCTATTAACATTAGGAATGCTTTTCTACACACCAGGTGGTGGTCTCATAAAGCCCATAAAGGTGATCCCATAAAGTTAAGAATGACTTTACGCACGAACATATTTAAGGTAGGAGGTAAACAATCTCCTATGCATTACACTATTGTAATAATCTTGATTATGTTCAGAATATGCTTTGTGTGTGAGAAAATGAAGAAATACAAAATTACAGTCATGTTCATTGTGTCTCTCATTCTCTGTGTGTGTAAGCAAGAGAGAGAGAGAGGGGGAGACAGACAGAGATAAAGACAGATGAGAGAAAGGAAGAGTGAGAGAAAAAATATATTAAGAAGCAAAGTTATGGCCCAATATTTGAATAAGGGTGAGTGTGCGTTGATAGGTCGGGTGGGGTTGAGTAAAGGATTGCAAGAAATAGGGTAACAAGAAATAGGGTAAAAAAGGCATTGCCATATTGGAATAGAGATAGAGATAGAAAGAGACAGAGGAATGAGATATGGGACGGGAAGAGAAATGAGAGGGGTCGGGGGGGGGGAGGTCTAGAGAATGAGGGATGATGGTGTTACACCCCGAAAGCCGGCGAAGTTGCGGATGAATGTAAGCAGCAATCCACCAATCAATCTCCAATGTCTCAATAATGCAACATGTCATACCCAGTTCCATCACATGAGCTCTGTGATGCATTCCCCCTCATTCCAACTGTAACATTGGCGGAGGCGTAGCAGGGCGCTAAATACAGCATAGGGAACTTGGCGCCGCGATGTCGTCTAGGACGGGCGGGAGCAGGAAATGCCCTGGGCTGGACATGAGCATTTTCAGTGATGCATTTGATGCATTTAGGAAGATCAGATAGTAAAATATGAGTTTATAACGGGCTGTAGGCTGAGCCCTCCCTGACGTGGGTAGATACACCGTCCTTACTTTGCACAAAGAAGACATGATACATGTTGCCAGATTTGCTCCAGCATATACAGGGGCTCATGGTTCGTCTATACTATAACGGCTCTACTTTTACTTTAGATTCTGCTTCAGCGCATTCAATCATTTCTTCTTTTCATGTTGTTGCCTCTTCGAACCTTTTTCTTCAGGATGGATGCATGGCGAATTAATGTTTCCTGACGGAGTAGAGAATTATACCCTGAGGCCAAATATGCGCTTAAGGCTAATCACTATCATGACTATTCGGAGGGAACCAGTGGGATACTAAAGATACTTAATAATAAATATCAATTCTAGAACACTCCATCTTTCAAAAAAAAAAATACTTTCAAATAAAATTATAGCATTTAAGTATAGCATTCAACTTTTAAGTAAACGCGTAGGATTTACAGATTTTTTTTCTTATTAAGATATCTATCAATTATTATGAGGAAAATTCAATCAAAATCGGATGTAAGAAACGTATGGCATTTTAAACTTTTCCTTATACCTAAGAGTGGTATGGATATCATTTGCTGTATAAATGCGGGAGCTGATGATGTCTTGCACTTATTTATTCAAAACTTTTATCATTTGAAATACCAATATTTATTGTAAGATCGTTTGTTATAAATGTTAAGAAATTGGAATATCGAATAACATGTAAAATAAAATCGAAAATAAATAGCCAGTGTGTGACATCATCGAATGCCATAACAACATTCATCTGCATATAACTGTAATGTAAAATTGGGCGAAACCTTAAAATGTCTTTAGCTTTCTTATTTTAAATCCGACGTTGATGGTATATTGTGTGTTATGCCTCTTCTACCCCTTTTTCTGTCTATTCGAGTTGTCGTATTATTGTTTGTTTGGACATTTAAGAGTTTACGAGAAGACCTAAAAAGATGGAGAAGTGGGAATCCACAAGGATACGTAGGTACCCCATTACTATTCAGATATAATCGGGTTTAATTTATCTAATACAAGTACATTCAGTGATGAACATAATTATGACTGATTATTGTGTCGAAATCGGTGAACTAAACAGCTGTGTCATTCTTGACTCTGAACAAACGATATTTTTTGCCATTTTTCATCCGGTCTAATTCTTAAGACAATGTGTTTTACCGGTCCACCAACTTTCGACAATGACCTCTAATCTTTCCATTTGGATTTTCATTTTCAATACACTCTCAACGTTCTAGAAAGTGTCTGCGAAGTGACTGCTAAAATGTGCTATTATGGTAAGTCGGGAGGACGGGGAGGATGCTTAGAAACCAAAGTATTAAACCAAGAACACGGAACTATTAAGACAAAGCTCTTACAATGAGCATGAATACTCCCCTCTCCAATGAAAAAGAAGAGGAGCAAACAATTAAACAACAAAAAAGAAACCCACATGACATTAAGAAAAATGAAGTTTTTCTGAAGGCAGAATAATCTTCATAAATATTTATGTCTTCAAAGATCCTTTTTTTATTCTCTATGCCTTGCCCTTTTAAATTCAGCCTCTCTCCTATAGGTACATCATGCCCATCATCTTCAAGTTCCTATCTTCAACGTTGTCATCGCATTTTTTAAGCCAGCGTCGGGGTTTAACTTGGACCTCTGTTTAACCTCTTAATCCCACTCATCTATTCCCCTGTCCTCGTTGCTCCGTACCGAGTATCAAGTTTCAGCAGTGTGTACTTGCCTCGATGCTCAGTTTGAGCAGCGTTTTCCCTGGCTCATCTAGAGTAACACACGTAAATCTTCCACAAAGTAGCCTTTAGCCCAGTTAAAAAGGAGACGGGAAATGGGGAAGAGTGCGAGCCCTCGCATATTGAATGGCAATTAAACACCTTTTAAAAGTAAGTACTTTATCCCGTCAGGTGTATGAAAAAAGGTATATAGGAAAACGTGCTAGCATCTGAATGCATCTCTTGGGTAACCATCGTTCTTTGTACAACGTAAAGCCATCGGCTTTTGTAGCTTTCCGGACCGTGATCATGGTTTGTTTTTGACTGAATGTGATGAATGACACAGTCTTAGCCAAGCATGTCATCAGTGTCGAATAGTTCACCCAACCGCACCCAAATATGAGCATATCATAGTTTTCAAAATAATAACCTAACATCATGAACAGAGTATGTAGATCAACATAAGAAAACCGTCTTCCGAAAACGGGCGGAGGAGCGAATTATCCGAAATCGGGTCCGAAAGTGGGAATATTCATTTATAAACGGTTGGTTTATTCTCCATAGTGTGTTTCTTGAACACGTTATACTTAATAGTTTTGTTGATTCTTTTTTTTTGTTCCCGGAGACCGTTCGTAAGTTTGCAGCTTGGTCGATGATCTTGTTCATTGTATTTTTTAGCGTCCTCCGAAAACGAACATCGAAAGAACATCATAGAAAGCCAACCTAGATTTTGTAAGGTCAAGAGACGATTCTACAGGCCTTAATTATTACGACGATCGTAACAAGGCCCTAAGTTAGTCTTTCGGTGTACGTACATGTATAGCCTTACGAACGGAAATTCGTACGCCGCTTTTACAAACGTCTCTTAGTTTTTGAAAGGCGTTCGTAATGAACTCATTAGATGTGGGTACTATAAGTAAGCATTCTTACGAATGACTTGAGGGTGTCGTGGGTTGCCCGTACGACCATATTACAACAATGAAAATCGTAAGATGGCCGTTAGTCTGACGAAAGAATAACGCAAGGCATTCTTACGAAAAAAACGTACAAATTCTCGGGCCATTTTATAACCTATAATGATTTCGTTTCTCGAGAGGGTATTAAGTATACAAATGATGCACAGATGTAAGTGCATTGGTTGGTTTTATGAGCATAATAAGGTAACTATGGAAGTGTTAGAGCCACGAAGCGCAGCCGAGTGGGTTAAGAATTGGTTCCATAGTCATCACATGCTCACTAGTTCTACCAATGCACGAACAAACCTGTGTATCTTTAATTTATAGAACGGTGGATTTTTGGGGGCTAAAAATCAATTTCTTCAAAACCATCCATAAGTATTTACCAATGCATGACAAATTTACCGGATGCATAGTTGGCCATGTGTCGGTAATTACTTATGCATGATACCCATTCCATAATTGTTTTAACAAGTCCGTAAGAATCATATGCCCCATCAACAAATCTCTACGACCTCTAGCGTTCGTAAGAATAGTGATATTTGTAGGAACGCATGCTTCGTAAGAACCTTTGTGATCGAAGGGCGGGACACTTTGCTTCCGTCAATTTCCTTCACTGTCACCTAGTTGCCCGTGGTTTGTTTAACTGACGTTATTCATAATGATGACAATCGGGCAATTCGATAATTATCAGGTGCTTCGAGAGGATGTTTACTTCAAAACCCTTAGGTATAGAATAAAACCGATTTTTTTTTTCGATATTTGCAAGATGTTTATCTGACAACCAATCGATGAAATATCAAACCCCTTGCTAGGCATGCTAGGGAACGGTTTCGACGCTTAAGCTGACGCATTCATTTTATTGGCGTAAATATATATGGAATAGAGCCAAGCTTATGCACAGTTGGATATTTTCACTCAAGTTAGCCTTTCGTCTTCATTAACTTTGGTGCTGAGTCAAATTAAGCTAAAAATTTTATTAGTTTTTTTTTTGCCAACTTCATGTTCGTAAAAGGTGACTCGCTTTTAGTTATTTTGGTCATGCCCACTCAAATCGTGTCCATTGTCAGTTTATGTCGCATTCTGAATAATAGTACATGATTCTCTGTTCTTCTGACTTTATTCCGAGTGGAGAAATTGAACTTCACGAATGGGTATTTTCATTCCTTTGTATATTAACATGATGAAGTAGCCTTGTGTTTCAATTTCTAGTTTCATTTGGATAGATTTTTTATTGCTTTTTGCAGAAGTATTATGAATGAAACTAGACTGAACGCATCCACATTGTATTGAGTAAATTTTGAATATGAAATTTTAAAAAGCTAAATTCCACCGTTCATTACTTAATTTTCTTTACCGAGTATTAAAGTCTCCATTATCTTTTTTTTAATCTGACATTAACGTCTTCAATTGTAAAAAATAGTGTTTTAGGGGAGAGAGAAAAAGAGAAGTATTTCCCCGTTCCTTATAATTCTGGACATTGTCTGGTTTACAAATGGATTCGAAATAGAATAAATGATGGTGTTAGTTTTTTTCAGTTGGAAAATGTCAAATCATAAGACGTTGGTGAGCAATTTTTCAGTTGGGAAATGTCAAATCATAATTATTTTCACTAGTTTATTTTCAAAATGTATAATCTCAGGTAAATTGCATTACCATTATTACAACGATTTTGAAAGCAGGGATTTCCCCCAGTTTCCAAACACATTTTGAAGTGTGTCATAGTTCTGAGGAGAAACCAACACTAAATGTTAAGTGACGTTACTGATTTTCCCCTAGGGATAACGACATGAATGTTTCAGAACACGTTTGGTGGTGTCAACCCTTAAACTAAAAGCCAACATCACCATTTAACATGTTTAAAGGGACGTTACATGTGCGCCTCCGGCGGTTCCTGTGATAGGCATGATAGTCCCTTATACTCAAGCATTAGTCTTAAAGTGATTGGTTAACATTGGTTTGACTTTTAAAAAATCTGAGCTAGAAGGTCACACTTGCCACCTGTGTCTGTGATATGTTCCAAAAATGAAGCCTAGAAAAAATTGCGTTCGAAAATGATTATTGAGTGCTTTAAAAATTGAAATATAAAGTGACCGGAAACACCATCTTAATTTCATCCCATACACTTATGTGTACTATTTAGGTGTCTATAAGACGCCTATTTACAAAATCGGGGTTTGCCTTGTAGTTTCAGCTTTTTATTCTCAATAATGGTTGTTTTCAGGGTTTATTAGTTCTAATACATGCACTTGTACACATGTTTCATCTTGGTTGGAGAATTTCTCATATCGGCTGCTCACAAAGTTAAACAATACCTTTAATGTATGAACAAGTTTAGAAAACTGTCTTTTGGGGATTTGGAAAAACAACACTGGCAGCCTGAGCTATTGTGAAACATGAATGCTTGATATGATGGTGTAATCCTTTTGTTCCTCGACAACATATTCATGTTTTTTTTTCTGGTATAAGTATTGTAAAGAGTATCGTTTGAGATTTAATTCTTCGAATGTGCATATATGACAAGATTACATGGTCGAAATATTGAATTAAGGATAAGGAAAATGGAAGAGTAATCTCAGTAGTGCGAAGAGGAGCTAATGCTGTGTAGTTTGAGTGTGTGCAAGTTTTGATGGGCATAGCTTTTAAAAGGCAAAAGAGGAGCGGCACATGTTGACATTTTAGATCATTAAAGCATATTTCTTTTCTGCCCTTTTAATGCCTATTGACATTTGACTTCAATCCTCCGTACATAGGGGCATGCTTAGTCACATTTACCAGCGTGGTGAAGTAAGCCATATTCTGGTGTATCACTCATGCAGCCTCTTGTACATCAATAAACAGTACAGCTGCATGATCATTACATGAAAAATCACATTAAATCAGTTGAAAATAAGAACAGAAATATCATGGATATAGTAATGAATGCAACTTTATTAATAGAATGAACAGTTTGGTAGTTGATGATAGTCAATGTTGGAAAATACCTTGCTTGTATTATAGGTAAAATCCTACCTAATTTTCAATAGTAATCATATTTAGGGTTTGGTTGAAATCATTACTAGGGATTTTGGCTTCACGATACACGTCAGATTCAAGAACATAGAAAATGTATTGTCAAATGCGCTTCAAGACAAAGCACAACCAAGAAGGCTTTGTCGAAAATTGGTGCATCAAAACAATAGCTTTGTCCTGGACTCTGGACAAAATAATGACATATTGGCAATTTTTTGTCAGCTCTGAAAGGACCAAACTGCTGTTCCGGCTCATCATTTTGTCGAGCGTTGTGGCCAAGTGGATTAGTCTCCGGACTTTGAAACAGGGGGTCATGGGTTCGAATCCCAGCTATGGCGTAATTTCCTTCAGCAAGAAACTGATCCAAAATGTGCTGCACCCAACCCAGGTGAGGTAAACGGGTACTGGTAGGAGGAAGTAATTCCTGAAGAATCTGTGTGCGCTGTGAACGCATAGCTTAGCCGGGTAATATAGAGCGCCTTGAGCACCTAACAAGATGGATATGTGCGCAATATAAATACCTTATATTATTATTATATTATCATTTTTGCCAAAGACCTCCCAATTGTTCTTTGTCATTTAATGAGCATTTTGCAGTACATTTATTGTGTCCTTGAATCCGCCCGGGTTGCAGTTGCTAAAACTCCCTATTGCTTCCATCATGTCCATATAGAAGGAAAGCCCTGATCAAAGTCCAATTCAGCTCTCATTTGGTGTAGAGTGACGTAGAATAACTAATATTCATGATTTTTCTCAGTCTATTGTCCTTTTCTCTTTCCCATATCGATTTCGGTGGGAAACACCTGCCTGAGGTGTGGGTGATCGATTAGAAATGAATCACAATTGACCGCGTTCACACACACCAACACTACCTATATAGGGGTTTATGCTTCACCCTCTTACACACACACACGTACATCGTCATTCGCGTACACACAGACAGACATAAATAATCCTTCACACACCAACACACCCAAACAAATCTCACACACTACCATCTTCACACAAAGTTTACATACACACACACACACTAGTTCACCCTCCCACCCACCCCCACGCATATACCATCAAGCACCCACATACACACAAAATCACCCACACTCACTCAAATACAAACACACACTCACATTGTTTCATTAAAATGATGATATGCTGACCTGAATGATATCAGAGGCGAAACGTGTTTTAGTTCGAAATACTAGTTGGAAATAATAAATTTACTTTTTATATGAAATTAGATCTGCGGTCTCTTGATGTGATTTTATTCGATGTCTTGATAAACAGATTAGTCATTATATGATACGGTCTGTACAGTTCATTATTTTTATTGTACCATGTTGCTATGTACTTAAATATCACATTATTTAATTTGTTCAAGCACTGAACTGAAATTGAATCCCATAAATCTCAATTTGATAAGTGATTTCAAAATTAGAAGGGACTGGTATTAATCAAACCTACTTTTTTAGCATTTCAAATCTCCCACAGAGCTCATTTTCCCTATATACATTAGTATCTCCACCGCACATATATCTATGTTAGATGTTAAGTTAGCGGTTTGCGGAAAATATGCAGAATGCGAGAACACGCACCCACAACCTTCCCGAGGTCACCCGTCAGAACACTGATGAGAAGTGATGTCGATTAATGGAAATGATGATGAGTATTTTTGTGAGTTCTGCGCTTTCCACTTTAAGTTCTAAAAGCCTACATTATTCTGAGCAGTGCTTTCAAATAAATTCATGCCAAAGGGATCTCGGAACGTTGCAACAAATGAGCTGTGTTGATATACGTGTTACAAAACATGTAACATCGCGCAAAGATTAACTCCCGGGAATTGTTGGTGAAAACCATATTCATTTCATTTCAATTTAAAGATGTGAAAATTCTCTGTTACCGGAATTTCCAGATTTTTAGTTTTCGTCAATGCAAATCCTACCCTGTAGACAGGTAGATGGATTTCTTTATAAATCACAGCATTGGAGTTTATATTTATCTTGAAAACACAACTGAGCAAGTGATTTGATTAAATTCATTCAAGAAGAAAATCTAGTACATGCTGGAACGAAGTTCGCAGAAGATATTGAAGGAACTGTATTGGATTAATGGGAAATAGGCCTATACAACAAAGCTCTTGGTGAACATGGTGAATGATTTAGGAAATGGCTCGTCTTATATATGGAAAGGTTAGAACAAAGCTACTTGAAAGGATTCGAAGTTGCGCGCACACCAAACCCTTTCAAGGTGACAGCTCCATAGATGGGGATTTCGATTTTAATATTAATTCAGTTAAAACTTCCCTAATTGTTTATCGTTTAATATGGATCTTATCAACCACAAATTGGTTTGAGATAGACGGAGGGATGGGGGGGGGGGGCTTTTAGAGCGAGGGAGCGAAAAGAGGAGGGGGAAATTAAAGAGATGATTGCAATGTGATTCCAGTTCACTTGGAAATTATTTCTATATAGATCTTAGGATAAGATTCTTTATTTGTATATGTTTTTGTTTGATTAAGACTGATAAAATAGTCTTGTAGGAGGCCATAGGGAATATGTAAGCAATTTCGATTATTCGCAGGTACCCCTATATCTTGTTTACATTCAATTAATATTTGAACTGGATTGCTCTGACAAATCATATTTATAATGAAATATCTTGCAATCACGAAGCTTTAATTCCAGTAGTCCATTGCATTGACAGTCTAATCAAAAGTCATCTACACGTATTAACTAATAAAGACACCCCCATCCTTCTATCTTTATTCCGATACACTTGGAAAGTGTGTTCGAAGGAGAATGACGTTTCTCTCGTTGGAGTATTGTGACGTATATCACCTGAACCATATGAAGTTAATCTGAAATAAAATCAATGGCATTGAGTGCTTGCATATCCCAACTAGAAGTATCTCCTTCTCAACTGCGCCACCTGCTCCTCAGCCATCGAGCTTTTCATTCGGTTAAAGGACAAATTCGGGTTTGGTGAGGATAATTCAAGTCTTAATGCCAATCTTTCATTGATTTGTTTCGTCTATTTTTATTGAGAGCTATGTATGAGGCTTCTTTATTATATTGATCGGAGAGTATTTTCTTAAATGAAAAATGACAAAGGAGGCTACAGTCATGACAGTCGGCCTATGCAAAAATCCTGCCACTTCTTCGTCTATGATATATTTTGAAAGAAGTGGCTTGTAATGCTTTGTAGAGGATAAGATTTTATCTATTCTTTTAATGAAAAGGACCTATTATAAAAAAAAGTTTTGAAATTATTTGTTGAAAAATAGGAATTAGTGAAAGAACCGAATTAATGACTTTGAATAATCAAAGTAAAAAAGTTCGAGGCTCTTGTATGAAAACTGATAGCACTTACGTACTACTCTCATCGCTTAGAGCTGCTGAAGTCGTGTCGTTTGGTCTTCCAGGATCAAATTTCGAGTTTTCATCCGGCGTTGAAAGAGAAGAGCGGCCTCATGAATGCTTATTTTAATCTTTTCCCTTTCGAATATGTTCATAATCTTCTCTTGAATGATTTGATCGCAATTTGATATTTATTTCCTTAAAAACCTATCGGCTTGTGAATGAATATCATTCCACTTTTTTCATCTTTAAAGCTCCAGGCAGACTCTTTATCCGATTCCAAATCGACAGTATCCGTATAGTTTTATAGACTTGGCTCTAAGTGTGTCTCTAATGAGTTTCGGTGACTGGGTAGTTGTCAGGTCGACAAACGTGGAGTGTTGAGACTTTGACAGGGACAGAGTTAGACCCTGGGCCAGTGTACGACCTTAAAAGGATTCTCTGTAATGATCCATCTCTCGTTAAATAATAATTCAAGAGTTCTCTGGAGACCAGGGACCATTTGATGACGAATTTACTATAATGGTGAAAATGGTGAATAATTATGTCGTCATGGTTACTACTATGGCAACGTTTCCAACATGGCATATAGTTGCAATAATGGCTACCACAATACTAATACGAAGCAATCTGCCTCTCATTCAAGGAATGATTTTTAATCTTTTTAAAATTTATTTGTTTAGTTATTTATTTCTACTTATTTTTTATTTATTTTTATTTATTTATTATTATTATTTTTTTTGGGGAGGTGTTATCGTTAGCTACCACAATAAATTCTTTTATGTGTTAGCATTTCAATCGAACAATGATGTAGATTTTGCAACCAGGCTTAGGCCTATATTAGGCCTACATCGGGATGTTATCTTTATAGGAACGTGTTTTCCTTCATGCATTTTGCTTAGAATGCTTGTACAATTTCAAAACCGCCAAATCATTGATTCTGCATAAATTGATTGTTCGCAGATGAATAGAAGATAATTATTTTTAGCGCACTGAGTTTATATAACCGTGATTTCTTCTTTTCTTTTTTTTTACAAAACAATACTCGTAAGATAAATTACAAAAATCAAATCGTCCCATAACTTAGCAGCAACATATTTTTGAAATGAATGAATAAAGAAAACCGTGCCGACAAGGAAATCTAAAAACCAAGCACAAATCATTTATTTATTTTAGATGTCTCGGCCAATTATATTTCATCGGATCAGTGCGTTATGAGTTTTATTTTGTAGATTTGTTTCATGAACAACACACTTGATTATTTTCCGTGATATCGTGGGAGATTCATATACCATCATTGCCTGAAGCAGCAATATTCGGTAACTGTTCGTGCTGAAGTAGATATCAACGATGTATCTGCATGGTTACTGAACTTGGGGAAAAAGAGAGGTACACATTGCAAAGCATTGGATAATGAGTAGGAGACAACATAGATGACGAAATTAGAAGGACAAGAAAGAGACATTTCATGTGAAATAAAAGGGAAGAGAAAGAAAGGAGGAAAAGAGAGAGAGAGAGCGAGCGAAATAAAAATATAAAGACATAAAGAGGGGAGAGAGGTGGAGAGACTGGATAGTGTGCGGGGGATGAGGATTAAAGTACGGATGTGGCTTTAAGGCATGCGAGAGAGCATTAGACATGTTAGAGATATAAGAAGGAGTGAAAAGATTTTCGGTACGTGTGAGATAGCGGGTGGATGCGCGCGTGTAAGTGGGTGTGTGTGTGTGTGTATGAATATGGTAATTGTATTAGTACTTAAATCTATCAAGATTTAAATTAAGCCTGTAATTGACATGATAAGAATAAATGTATTTCTGCGCGTGCTAACAGGAATCGATAAGAAAGAAAGAGGGGAATTAGGGCACGGTATAAGATAGGACAATGGAGATGCGACAAGAAGAAGGGGGAGGGGGTGTGGCTGACGGCAAAACTGAACCAAAGATTTTCAAACAGAATGAAAAGGTTAGCTTGTATGAAAAAAAACGAAGAATAAAATCAACGAAAGTTTCAAAATAATCGTACACTCCATTAGATACATGTAGTTATGAGCATTTGAATGTTTAGATTACTGTTGATGTGGACACCCTTCCATTAGCAGTGGGAACGACATGTGTGATGTAACATCTCCCCTGAATACTTGAATATATATATTTTACTTAAATTGTGATTTTTAGCTAGTTCAACACTTATAGATCAGCTACTGCTTTCATGGGAGAGTTGGTCAAGTCTATCTCAGAAAAATGTTGATTTTAATCAATTAAAAAGCAGACCAGCATAATGCTGAAAATTTAATCAAATTTTGATGCAAAGTAAGAAAGTCATGACATTTTAAAATTTTGCTTAATTTCACAAAACAGTTATATTCACATCGTGGTCGATTTGCAATGAGGGGACTGATGACATCACTCACTCACTATTTATTTTGTATTTTATTATATGAAATATAAAATAGTCCAATTTCCCCCCTGTTGTCCTAGATAACAAAGTTTTATCCCTCCCTGAACATGCGGTATTATCATTATTTATGGTTCAGCCAAGCTGGTCCTTATTGTCAAAGCTGTCAAAATTGAAATATTGCATAATTCAAACAATAACAAAATAATATATTGAGTGAGAGACATCATTGACACTCATTTCCATGTCACTGAGTTGTGCAATAAATGTTTTGTGAAAGCAGCAACATTTTTATTTTTGTCGTAAATTTCTTTAATATTTTACATCCGATTTTCATTAAATTTTCAGCTTGTTATGCTTGTTTGATTTTCTTTGTTGATTGAATCACATTTTTCTGTGGGCTTGACCTTTAATAGAGGTTTCATAAAACAGGAAAAAAACATATCATGATGGACAAAGACATAGTATCCATTGACACGCTATGACAGGGTTATTAATTATGTGATGATAAATATGTTCACTTAAATGAGATAGATTAGATGGTGTTTGTACTTTCTTCAAGTTTTGCTTTGATAGCTTAACTAGACTCGCGGCTGGCTTGCATGCAAGCGTGACATTACAAACTTCACATGATATTAAGCAAACGTCTGGGCATGTACCACCAGTAACTGTAGCAGCCGTGATAGATAAGTGACATACTCGGGCTAAAGATGATCGGCCTGGGATGTCACAGGGTGTTCAATTCCATTCGATATATAGGTCATCACATATTCAATATTATGTCTGAGCTGTATTTCATGCTGTGCCCAGCTCCTATTTCGCACACTTTATTGGTGGCACGCGTTTTGTGCATGCGGAAGTATAGCGGACATCTTTCATATGGTGATAATGAGTGGTGACAGCTAGTAGTCTTGGGGTAAACCCCGACCGCTGTCAGACTGCACAATGAAGTGGTAATCTACAGTAATATGAGAAACGGTATTGAAAGAAAGGTAAGCTAGTTTTGTTTAAAAATTACAAAAAAAAGAGTGTGACGTCTTCAAGTGACCAACTACCCAGACCAACAATAAGTCGCTTTAGGGAAAGGTATCTGCAAATAGCCAAAACAGTAATTTAGACTTTATAAAGTAACAATTCAAAAAAGAATTGTGAAAAAGTAATTATCCTTCTTCAAACTGCTAAATAAAAGACAAGATTGAATACTTCTTTGACACCTTTTTGTGTGGACAGCTTGGAAGTTTCACCGAGATTGCAAAGTGTACACATCTCATGTGAACCCCGAATTTCATAACTTGTGTATTCCTTTTTTTTTCTTATTTTCAGTTCTCACTAAATTTATTCTGCATTCAATCGAGTACGTGTAAGGGTTATTGTTGGTCAAGTTTGAAAATTTATACATCATTTAAAAGCTAAGGATGTGGTGTTCTCTAGTTCAATGGCAATCTCAAATTTCATTTTTAGTGACTATGTGTTTGTTTTGGTTTGGCAGGCACCTTTGATAGCGCAAGCCGACGCTCATCTCACCCACCCCTCTATTCTCCTTTCTTTTAATGATTACATTATCATATTATAAAAATTACCACCCTTCTGAATGTGAACTAGAGTCTATTGCCCATGAACTGTACATACCACATATGCGAAAAGTATCATGTTCGGGCGTATGATTGGATCCAAGCGGCTCTGGTTGTGACACCTCTTCGAATCAATATATCTTGTCTGACAGGAGACGAATTAGTTTGTAATAATGGTTTGATATCTGTGGTAAGTGAAGTCGTTACGAGTAATCTCACGAATCTGTCATTGGTGTGTGGGTGCTTGTGTGTGGTTTGGGGGTGACACGACAATTTCTCCTGCGACAATTGCTCCGGTCTTAATATAGGGCAGAAGACATAGGATTAGAGTTAGGATTGTAAAATATAGAGCTTTTGGTTCAGAATAATGTTAAGATAAGGATGAGGGTTTATTTAGTTATGCAGATTAGATTTACGCTTGGCTTCCATCGGAGTAGTTGTCGCCGGAGCAAATATCTTGGAACCGGTGTTGAGTCTTGAAAGACATTTACGTGTTGTCTAAGATTGCCCTTTCATGCCGCCAGCGTTGTGCTCCAGTGGAATAGTCTTTTGACTTTGAAACAGAAGGTCGTGGGATCGAATCCCAGCCATGGCGTAATTTCCTTCAGAAATAAATTTATCCACATTGAGCTGCACTCAATCCAGGTGGGGTAAATGGGTACCCGGCAGGATTAATTCCTTGAAGGCACTGAGCGCTGAAAGGCAGCTCGAGCTAAAGCCGGGGTAATAATGATGATAATAAATAATGCGTCTCCGAATAGACTATTTCTATATAGATGACGTTATATAAATGCCTATCATGATTATTATCCTAAAAGCATGACCCTGGGTTGGAACCGTTTTGTGACTTCCACATACATCATTGCATGGCATAATGCATGCAGTCACACCACTCAAACCGACTCCAAACCGACCGACGATTTGTCATCGGAAATAATGTTATAGCTTTGGTTGGTCAGGTATCAGTAAAGCCAGTGTGACTGTGGCCTATAATACAGAAGCTCGTTAAAATACCTTCGTGTTTTGATTCAATGTGAGGATAGTTCATGTTAAAATGTTTTGATAAATGCAATATGTGCATTGCACCGAGTTCATAGTAATTTACATTTCGGTAGGATGAATGCAATCTAGGTAATGTAGCACGACAGCTGCTTAACCATGTTAACAGTAGACCGTAGATTGTTCCAATATGTTTTTTTTTCGATCCTGTAGCATTTTGCCGCTCTTACAGTGGACATGATGGAGGCATGATGAATATCATAGGACATTCTGATAAAGTACATTTATCGGAAAAAAATGCAAAACTTAAAGTGTAACTCTTGCATGGATCGTTGTCAATCAGATGAAACTATTGTACTCAATAAGAGGCAAGTCGTATCAACTCTGCTACATTTTTATCTTAATAAATGATTCTACTTTGATTTAAAATCATATGCTATATTCAGAATGCATTATATTGCAACTTTGGTGTATGATATTACTCTGATTGAATTACGAACTTGTTTGGGGAAAGGTGAATTTCCTAATCAAACATGACTGGGCGATTTCAATTATGCATGCTTATTTGAACTAGATGGTGTTGATCGAGTTAGTATATTCGCTTGTTAAGGGATAACAAACATTATTGAACCTCCCAGCAGTCTTAACGATACTGCGAAAGGGAATGTCGTTATTATGTATTTGTAGCTGCAGCAGTTGTGACGTCATGAGATGTACAAATTATATTCGACGGTAGACCCGTCGGTCGGAGGATCAGAGAAGGAAAATGATTAATTTTGTCCGAGTTTTTTTTTCCAACAAAGTCTTATCAAAATCGCTCGAAATTAAATAAAAAAGAAGTCTTTTATTTCGACGTTATTATTAAAAGCAGTGATATGCATTGCATGATCGAAGAATCGTGAGACGATGATATCGCTTTTACTCAGCGGTTTATTTTCTTTATATTTTTTCTGTGTTTGTTTTACTCAAATGCATCATTACAGTGAGGTGGGTAGACTAGTCCTTAAAACATAAGTTGTTTCTTCCATGCAAATGAACCTGATGAAGAGAATGTGTCATTCTGGAGTAATTGGAAATTATTAGTCTGTAAAACGCCATCATGGTATTTATTCGGGCTCAGTCATCTCAGTCATTCAGTGACAGAGCTCGTGTTATTCATCAGATCACTTATCCGAAAATAAAACAAGGGTCATAATTTTTTCGTCATGGGCACAAGGCTGGAGGGGGAGAATTATTTTCAATGCAAACAAAATCCATTTCCAGCAACAACAAGAGAGAAATCCATAGTCCTCCCCCGGAGAACGCTCTGAACCCATCCAGTGCACTCCATCTACGAGTGGATGGTCGAGAGCAGACACGAGTAGGAGAAGTAGGGTGAGTGGTGAATTGGTCTAGGGGTCGAGCAGGGGTAATAGATGTGAAGAAGAAGAACAAGAAGAAGACGAAGAACAAGAACGAGAAGAAGAAGGAGGAGGAGGAGAAGAAGGAGTTGGAGGAGAAAACGAAGAAGAATATGGTGAAGAAGAAGAAGGAGTATAGGAGGATGGGTGAGGGGGTGAATGGTCTGAGAGTCGAACAGGGGTTATAGATGTGAAGAAGAAGAAGTAGGGGGAGGAGGAGGAGGAGACGGAGGAGGAGAAGAAGAAGAAGGAGGAGGAGGAAGAGGAGGAAAAGAAGAAGGAGGAGGAGAAGAAGGAGAAGAATGAGAAGGAGGAGGAGATTGAGGAAACAAACTTAAGAAGAAGAAGGGGAACGGTAAGGAGTAAGTCAATCTAAAACGTGTGGGGATATACATGAAGATTAAGATTAAAAGGGGTATGAAATAAGTGGACCAAGAAAGCAGTGGGTAAACAGAGATGAAGATGAGGAGGTAAGGGTTAGTTGGATCTAGGAATCAAGCAGGGGTAATAGAGGAAGGTAATCCAGTGAGGAGGCGAAGAGGAGGAGGGATAAGAAGTAAGTAGATCTAGTGAGCAAGGGGTAGTCGCGAAAAAGGGGGAAGAGGAGGAGGGGTAAGTGGTAAGGGGTAATTAGTGGATATAATGAGCATGGGTTATAGAGATGAGGGTGTGGCTATAGAGAGAGAAGAGGGGAGGTGAGGGAAGCAGAGTGGAGTTTTGGCAATGGCAAGACAGGGAGGAAATGCGAGGGAGAGAAGAGAGAGAGAGATAACGTGGCATAAATGGTAAATCAATTAGATGCAACTGGTTAAACGAGGATCAACAGATATTATTGAATGATATATGAACACTAGAATTATTCGAAAACATTGCGTTAACCACATTCAGTTTTGCGAAAGGGGCATGACGATGTTTAAAAAAATGTGCAATATAAAAATCAGGCAAAATGGAAAGGGCAACTTTTAAAATATAACATATTTATTGTTCATTACATCGGTTAGGGAGATTTTAATGTGTTATCATTATTATTAGAGTACAAATAGTGTGGGCGATCTCCCGGTGCGATACAGGGATCCTCCCCCGAAGCAGCAGAGAAGTACAAAGCCTCCTCGTAACTTTGCAGTGACATTTCAATCGGGTTAAAAAAAAAGAGCCTCTAAAAATACGTCATGATTTGCTATGCGCGGAGCACAAGTGAGGATGCTCGAGATGAGGTATCGCCGCGTTCAACTCTCCTCGGGCTAGTCTCGATGTGCAAGTTCGTTCGTTTGGTCAGAAGTTCTTGGGGGTTTTGAGGGCAACATATTTTTTCTTAACCTTGTATATGATTGTGTTTGGTGCTTGTTACGACCAGAGAAGCATGGCTTTGAGAGGTACGCCGAGTCCCTCATGGGAGACTGCCACTTCATGAATTAAACACAAGGGGAACATAAGACAGTGATGGGGTATTCATAGGGCGAGAAACCACGTGTGATATTATGCATTCGCATATCCAGAGAAATGGATCAGGCAAAAGGAAATCTAGGTCCTGAGTCCGAGTAATTCAAGGAGCTGAGTTAAAACCCTGAAAAAAGGGAGAAAAGGGACTTCTTGTCGATTCGATTAAACATAAAATCTTGATGATTTGAGTTGTGACTCGTCAGGGGACGTATCCCTGCCCCCCCCCCCCCGACGAGTCACAGCTGATCCAGGGGACGCCCCCCCCCTTGAGAAGCCAAAACAGACGTATTATGCCCCCTCTTTTGAACCTGATGACATTTTTCTTGCTTGTCAAATTTTTTCTGGCAAGAAATCCTTTTTTGGGGGGGGGGTTGGAGACCTCTTTTTTTTGGCTTGTCACATTTCTTCGCGGACGAAATATCCTCCAAAACATGTTCCCCCCCCTTTTGAAAAATCCTAGGTACGCCAGTGATTGGGATTAAATTATAATTGGTCTGTTATTGTGTATTTTCCGCAGTTGGTTTTGTCAGAGTAATACTTATTTAAACCGGAACTGCAGATGCAGATCCTGGTTGGAAATCATTTCATTTTTTCGTTAACAATAAACGCAACCCTATATCACCCTTTTAGACAGAGGTGTGGCCCCAGTGGTATGGACGACCAGTCCTGCGATGAATTTCCATTTACCATGTTTACCATGTTTACCAGCATCCACTGCTGTGAAACAGCCGATGTTTGCCATGTAATATCGCGAAGCTGACATGACGAGTCAAGTTTTGCTTATAATAATAATAATAACGTTTTATTTACCCAGGGTAGCCACTTCAGTTAGGAAACTGCTCTACCAGCGGACCCTGCATAATAATGTTATTATTCCCCTTCTCCATCTAAATGCTGAGCGTCTAGCAAGAAGGCAGAAGGTCACTTTTTTATATAAGTCTTTGGTATGACTCGGCCGAGGATCGAACCCACGACCTCCCGTTCACGAGACGGACGCTCTACCACTGAGCCACCATGATATAGCACAACAAGAGCGCGAAACTATGAGTTCAAAACTTATTATGAACAGATTGTGTCTTTAAAGGGTGTAAATAGAGCATTCCTCCAAAATATTGTTTATTCCTTCATTTTGTGTTTCTTGTTAAACATTTTAAGATGATATTTCAATCCAACACGGACATGGGCGGATGGGGGGGGAGGTCCGCCTTGGGGGCATATAAGTCCCCTCCCCTATTCTTGTTTATATAGAAGGGCCTATAATATACACGAAATAAAATTTCGCAAACTAATTTATAACGGAAATTTGACATTGATCACTTCCATGACTGATTGCACGGATTAGGAAGCATAATCCGAGAATTTTCAACTTTGCAAAGAATTTCTATTGGCAATACTCCTTGACATGTATAATTTTATGGAAATAAAATAAGACGTCGTGCCCTCCGTGGAATTCTGGGTCGTATTGCAGTTAGCTATCTCTAGGATTACCTCGAATCTAAGAATAACAAAACCTCAAAATGCTCAATTCAAGAAATGGAGGGACGATACAGAAGGGGATTTGCATTTACTTCAAACATTTGGCATAAATAAATATAAAAGAAATCTTTTATACCGAAAGTGAAAATGAGAGTGGTATGTTTTCCATTTTTTATTCTTGCTCCACATCCTCCTTATTTTTTCTCCTTGTTTGAATTTATTTTCATTTCCATGTACTAATACCTCTCCTACTTTTTCCTTCTTATGTCGCTTAAAAAGGTCATTCATCATGTTGATTTATATGCCTTGCTGATAATCTATTACTTACATATTGATTTATTTACATATTTGTTGTAATTATCATGATTACAGGCCTATATGTTTTACATATCCAACCATGTTATAATTTTTCATTTAATTTTCTTGCGCAAACCTTCGTCATCTTATTTTCTGGAACGTTTTTATTAGGTTCACTGTTCGCTGTTGGCATATTATCTTGTCTTTTTTTCTGATGATGTGATGATGGTGGAAAATAAATGAAGTGAAAATGAGAGACAAATACAGCCGGTTGCTTACATAGGTTCAGGGGCTTTCCCAGGATTTTCCAAAGGGGAGGATGGCACATTTTCTTGATGAAAATGTGACAACCCCCCCAAAAAAAAAATGGTCCTTGAGTTCAAAGGGGGGGGGGGCACACATGGGTAAAAATGGCACATTTACAAAATTTTGATTATGACTCTCAAAAGGGAGGGGGGCATGAGCCGTATGTGCCCCCTCCCCTTGATCCGCCAGTGCTTAGGTTACACTTTCTACTTCTCTTCTTCGCTTACATCTCTTATCCTTATGACATTTCCATCAATTACCTCTTGCTTTCATTTTCGTCATCGAACAGGAAGGTATGAACGGTCGATTTATGTACTACATTCCCTCCATTTTCCTCTTCCCTGTTTTTCCATTCCCTTCTATTCATCCTCAACTTCTCCTTCCTCCTCTTGTTTTTTCTTTGGCTTGTCATTTTGAAGACGGGAAGGTATGAACGATATAGGCTACGGCTCTACGTTTCCATATTTTCCTTTTTCTGTTTTCCCATCTCCTCCTCTTTCATCGTCACCTTCTCCTCCTTCCTCCTCGCGATTTTGTTTTGCTGGTCATTTTGAAGAACGGGGAAGAATAATGAGAGGAATGTTTGAGTGGCAATGAGAGGAACGAATTACAGTTCAAGAGCTAGATCTTGGGCATCGGCAGACAAAATATTCATGAAGTATAGATGATGCTTGGGGGCATGAGAGCAAGAAGGAGGAATAGATTGATCTAGCATTCACCCAAGACGGACGGCCACGGGTTCTACGAAAAGCGATATGTCAAAACTCGGACGATCACCACATTCATTTATGAATTTATAATCAAATGAACCTTTTGAATTAGTTAACAAATGGATTGCAATGGTCAAGATAGAGTCGAGATGTGATTTGTTTCCATTCGAGCGTAAGATGCATCGCTCATAAATGTTCATGTCCGATAATGTCTGTATTTAGAAAGTGCACTGTTCGATTGAATTTTCTTCACATTTTAACAACATTCTGTTTTGAATAAAACATTACATGTACAGCGTTTACACAATTATAACATTGGAGTGCATTTGTTATATGACTTTTTGCTTGTTACTAAGCGCTGCCCGAGGCAATGATGACAAGGCAGCTTATCATGTGACACATCAGTTTTATACTGAAACATTCTTGAGAATTCGTTAAAAGAATAATCTTTTGAATTAATCTCAATCTCATCTTATTAGGTAATGCATTTAGGCCCTCAACAAGATTCTCTTTCAATCATTGGCAGGTTGAAATAATCTTAATTCATCATTAGAAATGAATATTAATAGCTGTTTGTAGTGTTTGTGGAGACTTCCAAAAGCAGAAATGGAGAAACAGAATATCGGAGTAGTATGTGGTTGTGGAGGGGGGGGGGGACAACCGTATTCTCCCAGTTTCCTTTCCCTATTAAAGACGCCGGTGCACTCCGAAAGACCTATCCCAATCCATTTCCCGATATAGCGATTTCCCGATATAGCATCATTTCGGAATGATCCACAATGTTCATAATGAATAGTGTTTCTCTTACACATGATAGAACATATCAGGGGCCGGTTTCATAAAGGCCTTGCAACTGTTGTAACTTTGACATTATGGAAACTACCATGGTAACCTCGATTTTTGATTGGCTGCTGAGCGCTGTTTCCATGGTAGTTGCCAAAATGGCAAAGTTGTACAACAGTTGCAGGACCTTTATGAAACGGGGCCCCAGGTCTGTGTGTGTCATTTCTGTTCCTCCATGAGTGTGGGTACATAATCCAATCCATCTTTAAAATCTCATTTGAATCCCGGATATTCTCTCGTGCTATGAATAACCTTTCAAGTTTGAAGAATATATACGCCTTCGGCAATCAATTTTCTGGATACAGGGGTTCGTGTCTGCTCGTTCACTGTGCGGAAGGTATTAACTCCTAACATGTTGGATAGATTGCTTTGTATGTGTTGACGGCTTCGGCATGTTGTAATTTAAATAAAGAGAAAGGACATGGGGCGCCAACCCAATGGAATATCGTGCGAGATAGAGAAAAAGAGGGGGGGGGGGGGGGTAAGAGAGGGTATATAGGGGGAGAGGGTGTGGGGTCCCTATACCAACTTCATATTTACTCTCGTCCTTTAAACAACCTGAAGAATTCTTCTAGTCCATTTCCATGTTTACCCCAAGATAATAAATACCTTAAGAACTGAATGAACATTAGATAAATACAAACATACATAAACGAATAAATAAATATACATGCATCTATAAATAAATGTATACCAAAATAAATTTTAAAAAATGGATAAATAAATAAATATATACAAATAGTGAATAGATAAATAACTAGATGAATAAATATATAAATGAATAAGTAATCAATCAATAAATAAAGAAGTAAAGAAGTAACTAAATAAATAAATATACACAAATAGTAACCAAATAAATAAACAAATGCTCAAGAAATAAAAATACAAATGAAAATAAGTATGCGCACCAAACATTATAAGAACACATTCAGGGGATATGCCGAATATTGATAAAACGTCGCTCAAAAAGGAATTTCGTGCATAAATCAAAGAAGATTCAAGATCTCACCCACTTGTTACCAATTAGCTGGCACCGAGTGTATTATCAAACGTGCCAAAATACAAGTCTAACATTTTGACTAAAGTTGATTTGCTTCTTTTATTTTGCCAGTTAGTGATGTTAAACAGTGATGTTGCACAGGTTGACGTTTTCATTGCCTCATCCAAGAGAACCGAGTCATTATTGTACAAATTAAAGTCATCAATTGGTTTTGGAGAACCCCCCCCCCCTATCTCCCCAGAGTATTAGATGTAAGCAGTCCTATCTCTGCTCGTGGTGGAACAATCACGTAATACATTCTTATTGTCGATGCCTGTAAAGTTGGATGGCGCCCTCCTAAAATTATAGTTTTGCGAGCTTTTTGAATTTGAGATTTACGTTATTCATTCCATAAGTATTTAGGGGTTATGGGGTTACGAAACTATATCATAATACCTACGAGCGAGGGAGCGAAGCAGCCGAGCTGGTTAAAACAGAAATATTTATTTGAATTGAAATTGAAGGATATGATGCACATATTGTTTATGAGTTAATCCAAAGATTTCCATAGGCTTTAAATCGTGTGTTTTTTTTAAGGGGGGGGGGTGACCCTTGTCACGAACGCTTATAGTTTAAACATATATTTGCTAATCTTTTTTTATTTTAAAAGCAATCTTACCATTCCTAATGGGCGATGTTTTTCCCAAAACAATCACGAGTTCTGCTCGTTACTGCAGTCAAAATATCCAATAATAGCATCACACATATCATAGGTCAATCCTAAATAGCTGAAGAGTTCTCAAACAATCTAAAACATATTTAAGGTAGGAAGGAAAATTACCCCAGAACATCTTGATTGTTCTGTGATGCAAAATCATTTGTAGATCATGTAGATATAATGCTTTATACAATCATGTACAAAATTTAACCAGTTAATCATATAAACGACTCATAATATAATACAAGTGGTTGATTACAAGAGCAGGTGCCGTCCTTCCCGACTTGTTCCCTCAGATCGAATTATCAAAAATTAACCTAATTCCATTTTATTTTACCTTCAGGCATCCCCGACTATTCAGTTTAATTGAGTTAGATACGGAATATTGACGGAGCGGATGATATGTTGTCTACAACATGTAGATCCCCTTCACCTGCATTGAATAAAGGCGTGCGGTTGACTGAGCAACTGAAGATTTGACGAGAAAAAAGAATTAGGTGAAAATATGAAAGTGAGAACTTGAAGAAAAATTATTGAGCAACATATAATACCCCCCCCCACAAAAAAATCTCTGATTGTGATTAACAACCCGACTTGTTTAATTTTGTTCTTCTCACAAATCTAATCGATATTAAATACTCTATATATTAGATAACCCTGTTCTATTTATGCCCCAACTGGATTTATTTTCTCTTAATGGCATAAATAGGGGATTTCTCCAACATCCCCCCCCCAACAAAAAAAGGGCCGGTCAAACACGGGAAAAAAAAGAAAAAAACCTATATGAAGTATGACAAAATGGAATAGTATGTCAAACTCAATAGTTTTAAAAAATGCTTCTTACGTTTGGTTCGCTCGTTCGGTCAACAGCAACTTTTAAGGTAGCTTGTCACATATAGGCCATATTGTGGCACCAGTAATTTGGAGGCCATTGGATGTAATGATATTCAGTCATGTTTTTATTTTTATTGTCAGGATTTACGGAAGTTTTAGGTATTGTTGAATGTGTCGAAACTCAGAAGCAAGAGTTAAATCATCTCTTTAAGATTCGGAAAGACAAATGAATGTGATTCTCATAATTCGTTTCATGGATGGAAGCGTTCGTTCGACATCTAATATCCCAGAGGTATCGGAGGAACACGACATGGAAATTAGTTGACGGGACTGAAGGCGAGATGGGCAGACACTTGAAAGCGCTTGTCGTTCCTTTTGAGTGATGATAGATCTGTACGGAGAGATCGATCGAAATGATTAATGGGGAAACATTCGGGGGAACGATCGGGAGAGGAGAATGCATTTCGGAGGGCTCAAGCCCAAGTTTTTATTTCATCGCAATGCGCTTTCTCCCGTGATAGCAATTTGATTAATAATTGGCGGGAGCTGGGATTATCAAAAGTCGTCTGACAGACGGATGCTCCGGTGAAGGCTGGCCTTGATGTTGGAAGAAAAGAAGTAAATGCACGAGACAATTTAAGAGAGGATAAAGTAATTTGGTGCAGTCACACCAATGGATCCGATTCTACCGATCAAAGCTATTCGTATTGTTTCGAATATTAACAGTGTCGCCGGTCTGTTAGTTCCTTCCATGTGACAGAACATTACTGGGCGTGATGTGCGAAAAGTGGGGACAAAAAAGGGTGGAGTTAAGGAGGAGAAACGAGGAGAACGAAGGATGTAGGTTTCACGGGCCTAATTACAACTGGCAGGCAAAAGATATTCATTCGAGCCAACCCATTCTCAATTTTTAAATTTGATATTGCTGCGTTGACAAAAATGAATGAATATGACTGACGATCTAACACTGATTCTAGGGAGGGTACCTACTGAACTTTCTTTTCCCACATTGGAAAGATATATCACCACTATGGAACTTTTTTTTACTGGCGGAAGAATTAGGGCCATTTTACTCTCTGAAGTGACAAATTTGATCCCGTCAGGTGTAGTCCTCATTAATGCCGATTAATTTCTTATAATTAGCCGGTCGAGGTACCCTTTTCTGGTCATATATGGAATGTCAGACCTGTATCCTATCCACTAGTAGTTAACATTCAACCCTCGATCTCCTTATTTTTTATGAATTTGTTTAAAGTGCCACTTTAACACACAATATAGGAAATGAATCAGGCCTGTGAAACCTGTGGGAAAGAAAGTGGGAAGTAGACATGGTAGAGAAAGAGAGTAATATATCCAGGAAGGGTACGTCAATGGAAAGATCATATGCTGTAAAAACTGTGGTGTTAAAACTGACACCAATCGGTGTTAATAGAGGACCACACCCTGAGGTGGTAAAATCACACCCTAAAGATTGAACATAACACCAAAGAGTGTAAATGTAACAACCGAATGTGTTGTAATAACACCTATAGGTCTAAAACTAACACCACCAATTTAACACCGGTGTAAAATATCTGGTGTGGTCCTCTATGTACACCGATTAACACCACAGTTTTTGCTGTGTAATAAAAACAGAATATTTTTAGAATGCAGAACGAATTGCAGCATTGGCATCAAGAGCTAAAAATGATACTCTATTTTTGGGAAGTAAATCCCTTTAACATGCATTTTGAACATTGAAGGGCTCGGGTGTGGTTTCGGTTCTAGACTTTTCCCAATACTTGAATGCAACAGTCTTAATTTGCCTATATATCCTAAAGTACTTGTAACACTGATCCATCGATAACACAACGTATACGGCAATATCAGTCTTTGCCACAATGAGTCGAATTAGCCGATATACATTCACAAGAGGTCAAGTGCAAAAAAAAACTGCACAATTTTATAATAACAGGAACTCTTATAAGTGATACTTAGCCATTTTTTAGATATATGGAATAAAAGAAAATGAGTAAAAGGCGGCTTTCAATAAAAAGTAAATCTGCGTTATTGCAAGACACCGTAATATGTGACGTCAGAGTGTGGAAGCAACCTTGACCTGGGACGTCGTAAGGTTCGGTCTTTATCTGGAGCAAACATACTTGTTACAAAGGTCAAAAATACAGTCGGTGATCGCGTACACAGTCCAGACATATAACAGGTAGCTAGACACCATCGCTTTCGATCTACACAAACAATAATCATTCAGCAATAACGACCACTGGCGAACATTATGAGGGGGGGAGGGGGGGGGGGCGGTGCTTGGAACCCAGAGTCACCGGAACCCCCCCCCTCCCCCGCCCATGGGCGGCGGGGCAGAGGGTTATCTTTTGTATTTGGGGGAGGGTACAACAATAGATGACCCCACATGGATAAAGAATAATCCTCGGCTCTGCCACCAATGCCCCCCCCCCCCGAAGAAAAAAATATCCGTGACCCGATACATGGGGGGGGGGTAATTTTCGGATAGATGAAAAGACATGCTCACTGATGGTACTGGCTTTGAGGCCGACGATATCCACATTGCATTAACAGTTATTGTACGCATTTTACTTACGGTGGGGGGGGGTAGACTTGTACTTTGAGGAATAGGGAGGGGGGAGTTATCCTTTGACCTCCCCCCCTGTAGATCTGATACTTTTCTGCTTGCGAAACCCTATTCAGCGGCAGGAAAAGGGGTCTTGATACCCACTTCCTTTATAGGGAGATCGACCAGTGTGGTAGAAATCAAATCATTTCTCAAAGCGGAGAAAACATTCGATCAATGGAAAAGTAGGGCATGTTGTGAAATCCAGAACTAAAGAAAGGACTTTCATTGACAAATTCGGACTGCAAGTAGGGCATGTTGTGAAATCCAGAACTAAAGAAAGGACTTTCATTGACAAATTCGGACTGCAAGTAGGGCATGTTGCATGTTGTGAAATCTAGAACTAAAGAAAGGACTTTCATTGACAAATTCGGACTGCACATAATACAATTACGTAATACTCACGTGTAGGGGCTATTATGTTTCATTGATAAACACACCTTTCCGCACGCACATACCGTGCGCAAAATTCCCGCACATATTTCTCCGAGCAACAAAAAGGGGTTGCAAACAACTTCTGTGGAGAATTCCACTGCACTCCGCACGGATCGCAGACGGCAAAGGAAAGCATTTGCATGCATTTTAAATACGTCGGTGCTACTGCAGTTAACAAAAACTGATAGGCCAGGGGAATCGAAAATGCTAAATGTTATATGGACCCTAATTTGTGCTGGAAATCACTAAAGATTATGGTATAGTTTTACCTCGCGACAACTACCAAATGTATTTCAGCATAGGTAAGTTTGCAAAGCAAAGTAATGTTTTTTTAATTGATCACGATTTGACCTCGGATGTATTATTGATATGGGGGAGTTCAGCTGCTCTCCTTTTTTCACAATAGATTTATACAAACATCGGGTGATGTACATGTATTAACGTACAATTCAGGAAATGTGTGTACAATGAATGGTTAATGCTAACGACTTATTGCTTATAATGTTAGCGTAAATGCACCGGTGGGGGAAGGGATTTAAACTCCTTTGCATTTTGAAGCCAACCCCAAAATTGTATTCAATGTATAGTGCACTTTTTTGCTTGTCAAATTTCTCGGTACCAAATGACCTTATTTTTATTTTGTCGTTTGTAGTGAAGCCCTTTTTGGGGGAGCTTAATTGTCAAATCGACTGGAATAAACTCCCCGCAGACATAGTTAACTCTGAAAACTTAGTTTCACGGACGATATATATATATATATATATATACACAAAGATTTACTGTAGAGGAAATTAGTACGTATCATCAATTACTTTACGAAATATTATATATATTTGTCGTTAAGTTTTGGATTTGTCTCGTAAAGTAATTGATGATACTTATTTTATCTACAGTAAATCTTTGTATTTCTATTTTATATTCTATGATTCTTCGCGGATATTGTTTTTTTAAGCGAAAGCCATGTCGCAATCGCTTGTTTAATTTTTTCCCCCTGAAGCCGACCTGATTCATTGTCTTTATCGTTGTTCTTTCTCTTCTCTAAGTTTGACAACGAAATTGAAGAGCCATATTCATTGCTCATAAATATTTAATGGCCTATTTCATTTGATCTCGCGGCGAGTGACTTTATTTCCTTCGGTCAAGTCCATTCGGGATGTATGACTTGACGAGGTTAAATGTAGGATTCCCGATAAGTTTTGTCCAGTCATTTGAACAAGAAAAAGAAAGTAGGGCGGAAAGTCATCTCGCAAGTTCAGCCGACCATTTACAAACAAACGCATGCTGGTACAACATCTAATTCCCAAACACAATGCCATAGCCAATTATTTTTGACTTTCAAAGCTATAATTACGAGAATAACCTCCCACAACGGTCAATTAAATCTACTTCGATTTGAATTCTCTTGATTGAACATAAATAGGTGTGCAACCTACATTCTCTCGCCGAGGTTAAGTGATGTGTGGAAACACCTGGTGTTCTATGACATTTCGACTGAACATTAAACTATTTTAGAAAATTGAGTCCTTGAGAGCATTCATGGAAGGACTTGTCAGACGTTTTATCCAACAAGTCCTGTTTTATCGGACAGTCACCTTCGTAAAACTGCTTCTAACCCAATCTGAATCAAGGAAAGTTGTCAGATCTGAAAACTTGTCGGATGAAAATTTTGATGTAACACTTTCCTGGTATAAATATAAGACCATGCCATATTCGAGGTCGTGTGGACGGTTTATTTCCAATGGTCTAATGCCAATTCGTCCAATTATCAACTCGTCTGTTATTATTTGGTCTAACATCAAATCGTCTACTATTCACTTGATCTAAATGCCATATTGCCCAGTTGCCATTTCGTCTAATAACCAGTTGGTCCACTGAAAGCCATGTAGTTGGTAAATCATTATTGGACAAAGTGTTAATTAGGCGAAATGAATGAAAAGAAAATGGGTATTAGACCAACTGGTTATGAGACGAAATGGTCATAGACGAACTGGTGATTCGACGAATTGATTATTGGACCAAATGGTCGTTAGACGAACTGTTTATGGACGGAATGGCATTAGGATAAATGAAGGTAGGCCATGTGATGAGTGAACCGTACGAGTAGGCAATACTTATGATACATCGACAGTTTATCGTATGGACTCTTCACCTAACATGCCTAATTTGCGTCTGAAGTTTTAACGATAATTTATTAAAAACGTCGCAAACGGGCATAAAGTTCGTTACGTTTATAAGGTTCCCTACGTTCACATCACTCATTTCAACATTTCAAAAACATACAATAATTCTGTTAATATACAGGCACACTGTAGTGTATAACCTTTCACACACAAAACGCCCACGTACACACCCATACGCAACGTGCGTCTACTCCCACACACACACCCACACACACGGGCATTTTCTCATACCTAGCATTGCACAAACGACTCGAAACGGTTATGGCAGTGCAAAGTGCCCCTATATATTTTTTCAAGTCAATGAAAATAATGATCCTTTTTCTTTTCATGAGAATGCCCGAGTATTCGTCCGCTAATAATTCGTTCTTTTTTTCAACAGTCATGACAGTGCTCTTTCTCTTCTACCAATTCATTTCCCTCTTTGAAATATTTTCCCTTCAAAAAACACCCTGGCTTGAAGTTTTGCCGTACGATTTTGTCCATGATTGTAGTACTTATCCTCATGCCGTTCAATGATGCCCAGTTAACCTATATGCGTACTACCTCACTGTTACATCTTTTTATTGATGGTCCAAATCTATGATATAGAATATTTTCTCTTCTTTTTTTAGGAGGGGGTGCGTTTCAGTGTCAAAAACCTCAATTATAACGTATCAAAAGTATTTTAGGTGATAGAAAGGCATTCATGCACATATTTTATCTCTCCTTTGGTGTTTTTAATTGCATGTTTAAAATGTCAGCATATACCTTTAAGACATTTCAAAGTATATACAGAGGTCTTTTTTGTTTCTAAAGATTGTTTCAATGGAGCATGATTTCACCAATTTACCAAATTGTACCGTGGGCCTATAACATGTATAACGTTTTGTGAAACATGCTCTCTCCCATCTCTAAAATAGAATACAATTATGCCCGTGATGACCCTACTTAATTTTTTAGTTAGTGCTTAATAATATTTGCATTATTTCAAACACAATATGCCTTTATCACCGTATCATTTACCTGGGACATTAATCTGTTAGCTTTGCTTTCCAGGTGCCTACGTGTTCAAAGGTTAGGGTCGTTTTCCTTGTCATTCGATTCGAATGTCCAGAACTCATTTCAATCTAAATAACACAACGTAGACAATGAACTCATTATACTAACGCAGACCAAAGAAAGATAACTCTAAAGTTTAAACTTATCTGAGGGATGTTTAAATTTTAAAATTGGCAATAAATCTAATGAAAAAATCACAATTATTCATTAATCAATCACCTCAGCACACATGATCCAAAAACAAAGTTGCGAGCGAGCGAACACTTACTTTTAAGCATGAAAATCTTATTTTGTAATAGATTCTGACATTGTTTAAAAATGATATCATTGTCACCTTTTTTCCGTTTTGCTTTCTTTGTTCTATTTTTCTTAGTCGTAGAAGGGGGGGGGGGTCCAGTGCCCCAACCCCATTTGTATACGCCACTGAATTACATATCTGAACCATGGTCCGTTGTAGAACGATGCAGACCTTTGGACAATTGTCGTTTGACCATAATGCATTCGAACTTTTGGTTCGAAATTGTTTAGTTTTAAGGTAGCAGCCCTTCATGAGCTTAAATATGTTTTTTTCTTTAAATCAGGCCTATCAATTCCCCATACATTCAGATGCAGGAGGGGGGGGGGGCGAAAACTGATATTTTTAAATCAATTTTCATGTTGATACTCTCATGCCACTTGAGTACACATTTTGTTTTCTCTCCACATGAATTAGCGAAGTAATAATGTTCACGACTATAACATGACGATGGTTACGTCATATTTCTCCTTGATATGATTTTCCATTTCAACTTATGATATACAGTGCGCCTGCACAATTGTTTCCAGCTGCTTTTTATCGGATTTACAACTTGTATAATTTGGCATAAAAAGGGATAGGAAGGGCCACACGTACCCCGAACTTCCATTGTACGTTAGTGCCCCCCCCCCCCTTGGGCTCAAACCTTCTGATTTCACAACGCATAGAAAGTGTTAAGCTTATAGATGAAAATGGGTCAATACCATAGTAGCTTTGAAACGTAATGGACTAAATGGTTTAAATAAAGAAGACAATTAATCCTGTCTTGACTTTGGATATAAAGAACTTAACGAAAGTGACATATAAATCATGAAAAGAGTGCATTGACTTTCAATGACAGACTATGGGGCATTGATTGATCCGACGGTATGATCTTTAATATCGATCGATTGGTCACACAATCGCGCGCGGGATCGTATTGATTTTAGGCGCGAATGGCGATGCCACTATCTCGCCTGAAGATTGCGTGGAAATCGTATATGTGTTTTATTGATTGGCCTGATTTTAGCCTTGGCGGCGCAAATTCCTTGTGCACACGCTGATATACTGTAATTATTTACCGGTAACGTTTACGTGATACATATAATTAAGCATTATGGTCACGTCCTTGCTTGGAATTATGGAGAGAGATTTGGCGACACAGCCTGCGTAATGACACTTCATTACCATAATTGCGTCGTAAACTATCGCTTTTCTTGTGGAATAATGCCACTAAATGCTAAGCAATTTAAATATATATAACAGGGATGTTACAAATACTGTAATTTACCATCAATTGCAAATTACAGTTTTAATTTCACAAATGATTAACTAAAAAGGAAATTTATTTAGATTTGTTGATACCAGAAACGGACCAGCTGTCAATAGACTTATTGCAAATATGAATTGAGTTTCAAGAGTTGATTTGGGGACCTGAAATTTGCAGGCAATTGATTGCAACAAGATAAGTTGATTGAGTGATCATGAACGACAGTGCCCTGTGAAAGGAATGGCGAGACAGAGCACCAAAAAATTGAATCCTTTCAGAAACCTATTTTGATAATACATTGTTTCGAACCGACCTGATCACCACTCGTTCAGGCCTCAAGACACCAAAGTTGCATAATTATGAAACTACAAATCTAGTAACGATGCCAGAAAACTATTTTGGCCCATTCGACGATTATTTCGATTTCTAGTCGCAGCTCTTTAATTGAATTAATCATTAATATAATAATCATAACGGTAATCAAAATATTTTAACACGAACCTACCAAGTACATGATTTATCTTATGTCGCATATAGACAAATCTTTATATAACTACTTCAATGAATTGCTCACGTCCGGGAATGAATATTCTTTTATTTCGATACATTCTCTTGAAAATGTCATAAAATATTACAATGACATATATTCTTTGATTTCATAGCAATTACCATGATTACTTTTACTAATACAATGTAAAAAGAATCAACTATTATCTGGGATAGGCTTTAAGACAATACATGCTGCATTGGACAAATTGTTTTATTAGTTTGTTCTTGTGATTGACCTTATCATCAGGTCGGTGGATCGATAATATCGACGAGTGGTATCGGAAATATAGTTTGTCATCCGTGCAATGCACCTGGCGCCTTTTTACAAAGTAGCAGGAAACACACTGGCTTTTCCGTGACTTGTTAGTGACGATGTGAATACTTTGTTCGATGATCGATCGAACTATTATCAACGCAAACTAGATCATGATGAATATGATTTTTGATATATCAAATGAGCATGCATAAGGGTGGCCAAAGGTTTGTCTGAGAACGGCAAAACGTAACGTATGTAGGCCCAGACCACTAGATTCTAAGTGTTGTAGTTTGAGGTGTCAATGAAAGAAATGCCCGTAAATTTGAATTTCCTATTTATTAAGAAGGCAAATTAGTTTTTGCCATCCTACTGGTATATAAATAGTGTCTCCAATATTTTTTTATGTTGTTTTGCCTTTAAACACATTAATAATTAGAATTATGCAAAATATAGTTCGTTAATATTTAGACAACCTGCGATAGCTCAGTCGGTAGAGCTTGGACTTCGGATTCCGGTGACCCGGGTTCGATTTCCATTTGGTGTGCTAGTGCCCTTTGGTATGGCATCTATCCTCATTAGGTCCCTCGGATAAGAATTTAAACCGTCGGTCATGTGGTTGCTTGCTTACAAGGATTCATGCTTTCTTAGCAATCAGGTAAAAATAAACACAATTTCACAGAATTCCACAAAGTTCCTCATGGAAGAAACTAGTGTTTTACACAATTAAAATGTTAGGCAACATACTATCCACCATGTCCACTATGTTAGGTGAGGTATAATAATGTTCTTGGGAATTGTTTTTCCAATTGAGCAAATTCATTACCCAATTATTAGATTTTATTACCCAATTTTGACAGATGTTAAGCATTAGTTGTGTGGACAGTATGTTGCCCAGGGTTGGTTAAAAGTTTGGCATTTTTTGCCCGACTATTTCAAGAGTGCACCACGTTCTTACAAAAGAGGAATAAGGATGGGGGGAGGGGGAGGAGAGACAGGTAGACGAGCGGAAGAGGAAATGAAATGGAAAAGGTGGCCTCTGCACACGTGCAGTTTGTCCTTCTATTTTCTTCAGTTTTACAATAAAAGCTTTATATTATTTCCCCAAAGAGAGTATGCCAGACACAATTGGGACAGTGCAGTAAATATATTGCTTGATGATCCAATGCTGACTTATATGACTTACCACGTTCACGCAGGTGTTATGACCAGGTGTGTTTCATTTTTTAACCTTATGTTGTTTAAACGAATGATTATTTGCACCCAGATAACGACACAAGTGTGAAATTGTTCTACGTGCTTTTATTTCTCGTCTTCAAGTGGCGAACTCCGAGGCAATTATTGAGATAAGACATTTTGATTTTGGACCAGCAAACAATAAATGGGGTCGTTTGTAATTGATAATTGTGATAACCGTCGAGTTTTGTATGCGCTTCCCCTTATAGGTCTTGTTTGTGTAGTAATAATTCGAATTTATTCACGTACGGCAAATGATACAATGAATAAAATAATACAAATAAAACAGATGACATCTTATATATTTTGTATTATAGATGTTGTTCTTTGCATGTATAAACTTTTTTTCATTGTTTATCAAATTAATGCATGCGGCTTTTTATCACGAAATGTTTTATTGAAAAGCTAATTATTCGATTTGTTCTATTTAGTTCATCTGATCAAATAATAAAATCCAATTAAAATGAACATGATAACATTTGCATGCACCTGTTAAGAGAGTTATTCAATTTTAATATTCAAACTCTTTTGTTACAGTATAAGAACGCATATTTACATATATTTTTGAAATATGATATCAAATTACTATAAATCGGTACATCATTTGAATGAAGCACAAGCCCAGTGGATGCTGCTATTACTGAACCCTAACAAAACGTTATTATTCACAATCATTCTGTGAATGCATTCTTCGTTGCAATCATTTTATTGAGGGGAACTAACCAAAATAAAAGAAAATCTGATTAAATGTCTAGTGACGGGTAGTTATCAGCCTAAAGGCCGAACAAATATTAACAAGAATTTGTAAAGGTTTCTCTATGCGGCGTATGAACTGGGTGAAAAAGGTAAATTGACCAATTCGTCTGGAGGTATTCAAAACTTTGTTTGATTTGTTCTTTGTGATAAGAACGGCTCTGAGCAAAAGCTGTAGCCAGGAATCTAGCATTTAAAGGTTCACTGATGAGAACAACGTCAAATTTACCAAGATGATATTCTGCATGAAAATGGACTTTGGTATATCAAACAACAAGAATTAAAATAAAAACATTTAGCCCAATTCCATCCAGACCAAGTCGATTTTACAACAAATATTATTTTCGAGAATTTGTATCGGCCGAGTTCATGTTTCTAGCAAACGCCATTGACAGATGTTGTCTTGACATGGACAGCAATTATTACGCAAATAATATGGTTCGTTAATAACAAACATCAATATAAGACAACATAGGGAATAACACGTGATCCCATGAAAGACATCCTAGTCCAATTATGACCAAAGTCCTCCAGATAAGGATCATTGTCAGCTCAAACATGTCTGGATGACTGGACTTCATATTGGTATCGTTCATGTGATGAATCTACATTTATTGTGTTCTGAATTCTGTCATTCATATAGGTTTATGCATATCGGGACCATCAGGTTATAGAAGAGAATGGGTTAAGTTTACCATGTTATGTGAATGCTTCATGTAGTCCCCAGTGACAGATAAAACCAATTTCCAGGATACAACTGACTTTATTGTGACATCAGAAAGGACCAACACAATGTCATCAGCCATTGCTCAGCGAAATACTCCGCAATTAAATACTCAACCATGAGGATAGATCATCCCTTTAGGAATTAATGTTTGTGATGAGGGCGTCACTTTTTTTACACTTGCAAAGGTAATCTTTTCTCTCATTTGAAAGATAATCACTTTCCTACAACCTTAAATGAATTGATCCACTTGTATATTTGTGATTTAAGGCTTCCTTCAATGTTAATTCAGAAATATTTGTTCCACTTTACATCACGTCAACTTTGTTTACCCCTTGTTGAAAGGCAGTATTCTTGGACGCAAATAGGCATGGCTTCTGAAACATTGGACCTTCATATCTTAACCTTGTTTTTTAAACGGCCTTTTTTTTATTATGTGCATGTAAATTATGGCTTCTCATTTGAACAATAAACGGATTCCAGAAAGAAGCATCAATCCATTCATAAATATAATTATAGGTGGCCAAAATAATACCCTTCAATTGCATGCAAGCATGGTTTAAAAAGGAGCATTTGGCATTCCAAATTCTTTAATCATTTGGTAATTTTCCCTCTAAATTGGCGTGGATTTAGTATAAATCAAGATCGACTGTGGTTAAGGACCGATCGAATTCTGGATTTGATTGGAATCCTAAAGATTTACTTTTGAAATACATGTATCAAAAGGCTTGCATTGAAATCATTCGAGTATGAAAATAAGACATTTGAAAATGTATGTCGGTTTGGGAGCTGGTGATGTTTTTTTTGCAGACGCGTACCAATCATATATGATTATTACGTCTGGATCAACAGTAAACGTCATCATCCATTTCTGACAGGGGCAAAATAGAAATGAGGGAAAAGAAACTTTCCAAAAAGTTTCGAGAGGACGAAGAAAGCCCAAATGCAAAACAAAAGACACGACCGTTTCAACAACAGCAACAACAGAAATCTGATATGGTGATAGATTTTGACATACTGTATATTTCACGCTTCCCCCTTTTCTCCTTGTTTTCCTTGGTCGTGATTTTTTTTTTTTTTTGGGGGGGGGTGGCCCCAAGCCCCTCTCCTCCATCAGTGACACCCTCTGAAAGACGTGAATGAGCAACTACTTGTCGTGCCATATAGTCGGGTTCCGAACCCAGGACTTTCATGTGTAATGTCAGGTGCTGTAGTCCACTCGGCCAAGACCCTTTGAATCATTGAAGCTAATGCACCTCGTTCGTTTACCATGTAGATCAATTGTTCAGAATTCTCATTGTTATAGCGCCTTAAAGTGATTGTTTAACATTGGTGTGACTTTTAAAAAATCTGAGCAAGAAGGTCACACTTGTCACTTGTGTCTGTGATATGTTCCGAAAAATCAAGCCTAGAAAAAATTGCGTTCGAAAATGATTATTTAGTGCTTGAAAAATTGAAATTTAAAGTGACCGGAAATACCATCTTAATTTCATCCCATACACTTATGTGTACTATTTAGGCGTCTATAAGACGCCTATTACCAAAATAGGGGTTTGCCTTGTAGTTTTAGCTTTTCATTCTCAATAATGGTTGTTTTCAGGGTTTATTAGTTCTAATACATGCACTTGTACACATGTTTCATCTTGGTTTGAGAATTTTTTAAATCGGCTGCTCACAAAGTTAAACAATACCTTTAAATTCGTTGAATTCTTGGTTCCATGACGTATGCTCCGGTGACAATTGCTCCACTGCAAATTCCACACATGACCAACTTCAACTCTGGATTTATCACTATACCCTAGCCTAAACCTAACATAAACCCTTTTGCAACCATAACCTATATGAATAAGGTCAGGAGCAATGATCGCCGGAGCAAATGTCGTGTCGCCGAATCCTTAGATGTTCGTGAGGGTGTGCGCTAATATAGACATGATAATAATAATATAGGATATTTATATTGCGCACATATCCACCTTGTTAGGTGCTCAAGGCGCTCCTATATTACCCGGCTAAGCTCGGCGTTCATAGCGCACACAGCTTCTTAAGGAATCACTTCCTACCGGTACCCATTTACCTCACCTGGGTCGAGTGCAGCACATCGTGGATCAGTTTCTTGCTGAAGGAAATTACGCCATGGCTGGGATTCGAACCCACGACCCTCTGTTTCAAAGTCCGAAGACTATTCACTGGGCCACAACGCTCCACTTAGCACTTTGATAGGGGATTCACTACTCTATTGTAATGAAAGTCATCATTCGCATGAGCTCAGAAAAAAAAATCAGCCCATTGTCGTGATTGCTACCTGTATAATCTTATCTCATCACATGTTTGGCCTCATCCCGTCTTTGTGGATTTTTGACGCGTTCACACCTTTCCAATCGGATGCAATAAGATATAATTGTTACCTGTAGGAACATTTTACGTCTAGGTTAATCAGTCATAATGGCTGACCTTATAGACGACAGATATTACTCTGGGACCTTTTTTAATCAAAGTGGAGACAATGGCAGAGTGGGGATTCGAACTCACAACCTTACGATTATGAGTCCAATGCTCTAACCACAGGACCACACGACCCATGTTTTTCTATTAAAAGAACGACATGATACTTAACAAAAATATTGACTAGAACCACACATCCTCAGCCTGAAATTTAAAAACAGGATCATTGGTAGTTTAGCACTTTGATACAGTCGAGTGAATTTGTAATTATTATTTTCTATCCGAACACGTAAAGCGATATTTTTTTAAAAATTCAATTGTGAAATGTTTGGGTATGTTTAAATGGAAGAAATTAAGGTGATTCTTAAAATACGAGCAAAAAATAAGAAATGTCTGTTTTTTATAGCATGGACTGGGTAGAAGAGAAAGGCAACCAATAAAATAATTCAGATTATTTACAATTATAATTATTTCAGATATGTTATAATGTACTAATTAATAATGTTAGTATTAATCTTGAGTGGTTTGAGATATCTCCTTTCTATTCTTAGTCTATCCTAAGGAATATAATCCCGTTTTGTTGTCTCTTCACCTTGTAGCAGGATTGTAATGACGGTGTTTACCGATTGAATAATCAGTCGGATAAACGGAAGGTCGCTTCGCTCACTCATGGGAAACGTTAGCTTAAATTGATCGAAACTCAATTCGTTATTGATTGGTTTGAAATCCCCAGTGCATTATTCACGGCTTTGATAAAATGTTTTCAAGGATCCAGAGAGACTTCATACATTGTAGGTGCTTCAGCAAGTGAAATTAGTTCATTTGATTGCCAGTTAAAATATTGTTATTGAAGGCCTTTGATGAGACCATAATGATCCGGTGTTCAATCATAACAAGATTCCACGATGTTTGTAACATCAAGGAGCTTCCAACACTTTGTAACACCCACTATTCTAATATTCTCGGGGTTAAAGCGGAACTGCATCCTGACAATAAAGTTAATTGTAAAAAGAGCAGAAACATAACTATGGGTGAAAGTTTGAACAAATCCTTCACATTTGTTTAAGTTATAAAAATCGTATTTTCTTATTTATGACGTCGCATGGGAGCAGCTTTCCATATATCACGAGTTAAAATAATCAAGGAAATGTCACTATCTAACCCCCCCCCCAAAAAAAAAAGAAAATTGGTGATATTGTACCTTTAGCATATCAATAGAATAATTATTTCACACCCGTTCCTGGAGGAAGAATATTTGTGGAAATCATGAACCATTGAAACATTGAAATTAATGCAATCATGGGGTAGGTGATCGTACATAACGACACAAATGAAAAAAAAACTTCACATTTTTATTTGATAACTTCTTTAATTATTTATCGGATTTTCCTCAAAACTTTCATAATTAATTTTCTTTTCATTTTATTTTTTCACAACAAACTACTACCCGCCTTGGTTATTTTTCCCTTTAAGAGAGCACATTCGAATTTAATTTTCTTGCAGGGTATTAACTGAAAGTTTGGTTCAACAATGTGACAGTGAAATTTAATTAATTCTGATTCTCAGGACAACCTTAAAACCGCCAGACCAGATGATTTCCCATGGGACATTGCGAACCGGAAATAATGCGTGACATACCCAGATTCATCTTATAAAATAGAGTTTGGCCAATCTAGTTCGAGTATATGAGTATTGGATCCTGCCAAGGGATGTTTGTTGATACCGAACTAAATTGTGACACATGAGGAAAGATACGAATGTTTTTTTTATGACCACCCCCCCCCCCAAAAAAAAAAATAATGATTCCTGTTCTATGCATTTCGATTACGACATTGTGATTAAACAACACACGATACTTAAACGGAATACTGTTATTTTTGGCCTTTTCCTTCTTGACCTAGAAACGGGAAATGTATGTAAATTTGATCACACCTATTGGAACCCCGGGGGGGGGGCACTCGAACCAAAAAGTGGTAGGGGCGTCCCACGGGCGAGACGAAAAACTGGGGCCTTGAAGCGGGTTTATTGTAAAAAGGAGGGTCCTCGGAACGACCTCCGGAACTACAAATATTTGTGAAAACGGGGGTCCTTGGAACGGATCGCCAGCGTATACGTGTGAGTGCGTATGCATCCCTATGGAACGGGTATGCGTGCATGATGCAGCTAGCGCGGCCTCCGCCGGGTGCGCTCGCGCAGAGGCGATGGTCGGACAGCGCTCTGCGGCCGCTTTTCACCAAAATTGCAGCTCATTGTAGCAGATCAATGCGACCGGAACGGCGTAACGAAAAATATACGAAGCTTCGGAGCGGATTTCTTCTTTTTTTCTCGATAAGAAGAAAATGCTATGCTTTGGAGCGGCTTTCTTTGTTCCTTTCTCAATAAGACAAAAATGCTATGCCTTGGAACGAAAATTTGAGTGTGAAAATGGGGGTCCCTTCCGCGGCACATACCCAGTATGCATTATATTCTGAGTGCCCCCCCCCTCCCTCTAGAACTCCCTCCCTTCTTCACTCCGTGAAATTGAAAACATTTAACATGTTTAACTCTTCGAGTTGTCTCTCAAAACTCACTCTTATATCAGTAGATGGGTAGTAATTAGCTTAATAGGATGGGCTGCGCCTAAATGTTTTTTAACAGAAATATGGCGCAATATGAATGCTGTGGATCATCATCATAAACATTTCTTTATTACCACAAAAATTAACAAAATTGTCGGTTCACGTTGCCATCATTAATTCAAGAAAAAAGACTTGCATGGGTGGTCATCAGCTGACGGGGAAAATGAATCAAACTTGAAAACGTTTAATCGAGACGGCATGTGCATTACCAACAAAAATACATTTTTTTTCTTGTCTGTGGGTTTAAACTTGATATCAGTGAGCTGACAGCCTTTGGTGTGGCCGTCATCGTGGTTGGTCGTTGCTCGGTCTTGGTTCACTGATGTTGGCCCGAAAGATGCCAATGACCGCTATTCATCTATTTAGACAACACGCTACTAATTATTATTCCTTCATAGGCTTATTATATTCAATAGAAATTAAATTTGATGAATTATTCTTCATTTCAAGATGTTTTTCTTTTTTTCTCGGTAGGGGGTCTACGACCCGGAATATTTTGAACTTGGCTACCCCAACACTGACAAAGTCCCCATAAAACACCGAAAGGACCAATTAGTGTTAGTCCCACAAAGTTATCATTGATTTTATATGAATTTATTTCTATTTATTACGTCGATTAACGGGTCGGGGCCCGGCCTCTGGGATATCTCCCTGATATGACCGGAACTTAAAAGTAATGTTGATAATGCGCGGCCTGTGCCCTAGTTTCAAGTTTAGTGTAAAGATACTATAGTTGTACACACCATGTGCCTACTGTAGAAGGTCCATGGGCACACCAAGTTTTAAGGCATAATAACTGATAAAACGGACTAATAACCCCATCTACGAGCATTCACATCTATCAAAGGGATTATTATACTGTTCGGGGGAGGGGTGGATGGTAGCACGTGATCTGAAGTGCTTAATGCGCGTGACGTTATGATCTCATAGCGCCCTCCCTCAGAGGTTATACGAATACGCGTACACGGAGTTGTCAGAGATGCGCCAGCAACGCATGCAAGGCAGCATGTTCAGCCTCTGAGATGGCGGCGCGATGGCGTCAATGTACAAGTTCTATTCATTTTATGAGGAATGTTCCTGTATATTTTGTTCTTAAAATCACTTTACTACTTATGATTTGTGAAGAAAAAAAATATTTGGAGGAGTAAGCTGTCGATCGAGTGATTTCAAGAACATTTTTGTTTGTTTCTTATTTTTTCTCTTTAGAATTGAATTTTTTTAAGGTCAAAGAAGTGCCTATCAACATGCAACAGTTACTTTTGCTTTCAAGTTTTTTAGATAAAGGCTTTCCTCGTCAGGACATGTTTTATCATACATTCCATTATTTTTGTTTATCAGACATCTTTGTTTCTATTCATAAACATGTTTACCTTGTTGAAATGATTTTTTTTCTTAATTATTAAAATAACTGGACGGAAATTGAGAGAACAAACATCTCTCCTACAGTACTCCTTCAATTTCTAATATCGAGGAAGTGCATGTATGAAACCACTAGTTTTTGTTTTCATGCATATTATCGTTCCTTTTTCCTTTGTTAGTTTATGCATATCAGCGTGTGTTCTAGTGAGCGATGTTGAAACATGAAACTATTTACCTGTTGTATTCCTTGAGATAACTGGATTATTAACTATTTTTAACACGCTTAAGTGAAAACAATGGATCGCTTTTCTTGACCACTATTTGATAAATACATGTATAGACTATATATCTGAAATCTAATCTGCATGAGGCTATTTCAAGCTTTAGGTTCATTATCGAAATACCGAAATATCAGAGTTACCGTATGAAAAAAAAACATTTAAAATACTTTCCTTCTTCTATTTGTAAAGTAAAGATGTGATAGAGGTCACCCTCTAACATTGGCCAGTTCGTATTTCAGTCATTGGGTCTCCTTCACGCTATCCAACCACCTTCCCGATACAACTTGCATCACGAAACATGCTCAAAATCATGAACGAAGTATAGCCTCGAGAATGGGTATTTGTATTGATTCCTTCCGACAACACTTTCGATTTTAGTTGATTTCTCGCCCCACAGTCATGACCTCTGATATTTTCTGTATATATTTTCCGGGGGCCGCCCTAAAACGAAGAAGCCCCCGAATTACCTGAATAACGAGGGTCAGTGGTTCCCCCTCATTGACGATTTCAATAGAGAAAGGTAAACATGGTTACTGACTGGCCGATATACTGCCTTGGAAGATGTGTCACTTTGCCATGGCAGAAATGGCCTCATGTCACGTACGATGATGTCTACACCTAATAAGTTGAGGTCTTTTATATTTTCCTCAATGACATCACTTTCCGGAGGGGTAATACATACCAGGGGGGTGTTTCACAAAGATTTAAGTATGAATTTGATTAGAGTCGCACTTAAATGTCTAGTTGCGCGTAGTATAAAAGGCATGACAGCATTGGTCAGATCATGCCAAGAGGACGCGCACTACTGCGTATTGATCAATAAGATTGCGCGTTGCATATCATGTACGCGTCGAAATTTAAGTCATACTTAAATCTTTGTGAAACACCCCCCAGATTTCATTGAATGATCGAGAGGAAAAGGATATCGTGGGTTAAAAGTATTGTAATATGCTAATAAATCGCCCCCGACCTGTCAGATATTGCATCATTAAAAGGGAAGTTCACCCTGACAAAAAGTTTTTTGTAAAAATAACGGGGAAAAAAATAATAAAATATGTAAAAGGTTTGAGGAAAATTCATCAAATAATTAAAAAGTTACTAGAATTTCGATTTGTGACGTCATATGCGAGCAGCATTCATACATAGTGAATGGTAAGAAATCAAAGAAATGTCATTTTCACAGAAAACTTGAAAATGGTTTTCACTGTACCTTTTGTATATAAACAGACAAATCATTTCACACCCGATCACGGATAGAAAATAAAATTAAGTCATCAGGAACCATACACAATTTGAAATTTATATTACATAACACATGGGGCAGGGTCACAAATCCAAACTTTGAGCTCTAATAACTTTCTTACTTTTTAACGGATTTTCCTCTAACCTTCACCAATATTTTTTACTAACTTTTCTGCTATTTTTATAACAAAGTTTTCTTCAGGGTGAACGTCCCCTTTAATCATCACGACTAGACTCTATCGTAATAATCAGTTTCATCACCTTTACACCCACGACCGAAGCGCCAAAACCAACACCACGATACTGTCTTAATCGTCATCATAATCATCATCAGCATCATCATCATCATCATCATGATCATCACCATCATCTGCATCATCGTCAACACCATCATCATCACCATCATCATCATCGTTATCATCACCATGAACATCCTCATCGTCGTAATCATCCTCCTCCTTATCATAAATATCCTCATCATCCCCATCGTCGTCATCGTCATCATCATGATCATCACCACCATCATCATTATCCTCATCATCACCATAACCACCACCACCATCATCATTGTCACGACTGCCCTTATTATATTTCCTAAGCTGACCGAAACCTAATATACCCCTTAAACGAAAATAATCTGCTGTATATGATTCTATGTGCAATGTCAGATACACTTGTATGGTGAAGACTAAAGAGTATATTTCCTCTTCGGAATTTCCTGATGAATTCGGGTTCATTTACACGTGTACTCAACACGGTCGCATTGTATTTTCAAACCGTCTCAAAGACTGTATTTCCAGTTGGTCTAATGCCAATTCGTCTAATTGCCAACTCCTCTATTATTTGGTCTACCATAAGTTCGTCCACTATACACATAGCCTAATTGCCATTTGGTCCACTAATCATTTCGTCTAATAAATAGTTGGTCCAATAGCCGTTAAGTTCAACATTTGTTCTAATTGGACTTGGTGTTAATTGGGCAAAATCAATGAAAAGAAAATAGGTATTAGACCAAATGATTATTTAAAGAAAATCAAGCGCAAGTCCCAAATGCATGCTGTTGATTGGTTTAAAATCAAGTTGCGCATGATTTTTCGTGTTGCGATTGATTGCAACTCTTTCTGCAACGGGACCCTGGTGATTGGACGAAGTAATTTTAGATGAAATGTTGATGGACGGCCGACGGAATGGCATTGGAATAAATGAAAGAAAACTATGTGATGAGTGGACGAGTTGGCAGTAGAATAATTGACAGTTTGCCTCTCAATCCAAGCTGATACCGATGTGTTTTTTTTATATTCCCTTATCTAAAGTCACCAGTGTTTGGTCGCCGGAAGTACACGATCTCCGTTTTCACAAAAGCATTTGAAAAGTGCACTAAAAATAGCCAATAACATGCACGAACGCAGAATGCCAACATAAAATTATGTGAAAAGGTGTTTTTAAAATTCCCCAAATAGATAAATAAATGAATGAATAGATGAATCAATCAATCCATTCATCCGTACGTACATATATACACATACGTGTATACCCTAACATTATTGAATAGATAATAACATGACAAATAGAAATGAAATTAAATAAATTTATGATTTAATGAAATGGTGAAAATATAAAGGTGAATAAACCAAATGAAATGAGGTAGTAATAATATCAATAATAATCGTAATGATGATAATCAAATGAAATGAATTTGAACAAATTTTACAGAATGGCTGAAGAAGGCGTCTATATCGAAAAAATGTCATCATTTTTCTCTAATAATCCAAGTAATTATAGAAATGTGCCAATATTTCCTCACTACTAGAGAAAGCATGACTGATGTTGGGAAAACAGAGTACATGTAAGTGAGTGAGTGAGGCCTCAGTTTTACATTTATCTTGTCTTGTTGATCTAAACGTCAACGATAATACCAGAAACTTATGTCTTTTCGAAGTAAACAAATTGTTACCTTCACCCTTTTATAGCTTTGATTGTCGCTTTTTTGGCTTTTAATCTATTTTTATCTTTCACATGGATCCGCTGCTTATTGTTTTACCAAATGTCTCGTGACTTTGGTCATGCACTCTTTGAAAGAAAAAAGAAAATGACATTGAGCAATGATGAATGTATTGTTGAAATTGAGAGTTTTTCAATACGATGACGGATGGTCTTTATATATATATATATATATATATATATATATGTATATATTTCACAACACGATCGCGTTATCATTTTTGGTTTTGTGATTGTCTTTTATCCATTTCGTCCACCCCCCCCCCCCCCACTTCGTAGTATGATTCCAAGTAGTACGTGCATGCATGGGCCGTAAGCATGGTAACCGAAAGTTACATCGAAGTATGGACATTGAATGACAAGAAATTATCTATAATTGATTAATTATTTATAAATGCTGTTGCAACTTCAGCTGTTTTTTAAGAATAAAAATCCACGGTGACGAGAATCGCGCCTTCGTGGACGTTCACCCTTTCATATATTCAAAATAACAGTACATGTAATACAATCTTCCTGTATGTTAACATTGTAAACCAAAGTTGGCCTATTTTTTAAGCAAATACTCATGCATCACGAATGAGGACTCTAATACTTCACGTTCAATAATATATATAAACTTTTTCATATATTTTATGTATATGTATTTATAGCAAACTCACCCAGGCCTGCGTTAAAACCTGAATAATTTATGATGTTCCGTTCAAATACTATTGCTTTAATGTATTTTCCGCACTATTTGAAATATATAATCATGATGATTATCCTCTTAAAATATAGTAATAATCATAACTATTAACAACAATCTGTTCTTAGATAAACACCAAAGCAGTATTCAATAGAGTCTCCATGAGTTTGAAAGGAGCATAATTATCTAAAATGGACAGACAGAACACCAGGTTCATATTTGTTTACTGCTCATGGGCAGCAATAGTCAAAAATCGATTTTACTTGAAAAAAACACCTGTAGAAAACCCGAGTAGAAGATCATATTTCATCGATGGACTATAACTTATAATTACTCTCTGGGATTTCAGCATTCGATCAATAATAATTCATTTGTAAGAAGTACAAAGAAAAATGATGATACTGTATTTTTTCAGGCAATGTATATGATCCGCTTGGGTTCATAGAGATATCATTTTGTAAACCAACCGCCTGAGGGGGAAAAGAAAATTTTCGAAATTCCCTCACGTGGGGTATTGTTGAGAGCAACAAACCATTGATTTGTCTAGCTAACAAAACGTTAAGCGAAGGGTCTTTTTGGTATTCAATGCGGGCTCATGATATAAATGGTGGGGTTGAAAAAATATAAGGTTATTAAACTGGGATGATTATTCCCCTATACGCATTTAGCCTTGTGACGAAGTAGATCGATCGTCATTCAAATTTAACATTAAAAAAATATACGTAATAATGAACTCTACTTGGAGGTACCTAGCTTTCCCTCTTTGGTGCACCTGATCTAAACCAGGTGGGCAAATTGAGATTCGAGCCCTGTATGGTCACATCTTTCTAATGTTAAAGGTCTGTCCCATACCGAAATAATCAATGAAAGATGTCTGAAGAATCACAATTACACACGCACCCCGCCCCCACACACACCCGTCCACACACTCTTGATTTCTTTCGATGCAATGATTTTTAAGTTGTCACTTTCTACTTTTTTAAACAAATCAATATCTTTTTTATTGACAGTTATTAATCTACCCAATAAATTTTCATCTTTTATTCTTATAATACATGGAAGGTTATCTTCAGAGGAAGAGTTTTAAAGTCAATATACCGTGTTTATAAGACGAGACATAAATGAAAGAAAATGCAACAGTTGACCTTCGTTTCATTTTTTTAAATCTTTAACCTTTTCTACACCGTTGCACCAGTCATGACTGTGTATATTAATCTTCGGGGAATCAAATACAGGTGTACAGACTCAAATTTGAGCAATAATCATATTGCTTAGAAAACATAATGCACACCTTTTCTGTACTTAGGACAAGATTGTTTGTCTTCTATTTATCGGGACATTTTTGTTTGGAGGTCGTTGGTTATCTTCGAATAAGAAAAATACCCATTCGACTTTGTACTTCAGCCCGTCGATGAGAAGTGTATTGCTTTTTTTTCATGTAGCTGTGGTATTGTCTAAGAATTCACGACAGTCTAGGTCAGTCGCTAAATTTTGACACGGAATAGAGCCAGGTTTTTTTAATGAAAACATAAATTAATGATTTGTTTTGTTCAATTTTTAGTTAAATGTTAAGGTGTATTCACGATCTTGACTTTCTTTTGTTTTAATGAAGTCTCATCCAGGTCTGATTTAAATGTTAGGAGAACTTAGTGCCATTTAATGCAACCCAAACCATTTGTCAAATTGATGACGATGTATCGATTTATCATCTACACCATATTAAGTAAGTTTACATTACTTCAGATCTAAAATAATAGCAATAAAAATTGCAATTTTTTTTAAACAGTCAATATTATTTTGATAATTTTGTTACAAGTTGAATAGTTTGCGTTGCGTTTTATCTCTCAACTCAAACTAATTTCATCTGTGGAGTCCCTCAAGGAGCTATACTGTGACCAAAACTCTTTAGACACTTTGTCAGCTAAAATAAAGTATTGGTGGCTAAAAATCAAATTGGGAATTCGTGAGACGAGAAAGAATAGGAAGTTCAAACCAGAATCTACAAATAAGAGTCACATTGACCGGAGTGGTGTCCTGTTTGTTATTGTTGTATAATAGCAGATTTCATGATTCATAGTGAAATTTCAGATCTGAATACGTCAACCGTCATCATGGTCATAAAGCAGTTTGAAAACGGAAATACAGGCTTTTACAATAAGAAAGAAAACAATTTCTGTACATGGAAATCGATTGTAAAAAAAAAATGAATAACCAATATAAAAATAAATCAAACATTCAAATCTTTGTTGCTGCTCTAAGAATGGACCTATATGGTTTGATACACTAGATTATTGTGTCATAAAATACATTTTCTCTTATCAACAGGAATTATATAAGCCATATTGATACAGATACAACGTTATTTCCCTCTTTGATTCCTGTATAGAGATCATGTTTTGATTGTTATTGAGCCAGTTCAAATATCAAAACAGAACCAAATTCCTGTCTTTTGGTTGTGAACGCTCACACAAAATACTGCCAAGTTGCATATTTCTTTATGTTTGTTCACGGTTTTGTTCAGGAGTTCAGGGAACCGGAAAGACAGAAACATGGGGAAAGAAAGTATAATTTTGTTTTGAGCTACAGACTGTTAAGTTCTGGAATTAGCCTCGTATCAGGAAAAGCATGTTTTTTTAGGGAGTATATATATATGTATAGTACGTCCTATGTAGGCGTTAATATTATGTAGAACAATATCTCGTGAAATATAGCGGTAGCATGTAGCCTGAATAAACTACTCAGAGAAGTTTGTGATTGCCCTTTCTTCATATTCTACTGCCTACCATCAACTTTTTCCGGCGACCAAGTGACCGCATGTAGAATTAATATCAGTATTCTTCTATTCATAAATTTTTTTTTTTCATACCCCTCCCCCTGGAGGCCTTTGTTCTGTGAGTGTCTGACCCAACCAGCAAGCAGGTCAACCTGCCAACAAATGTCCCATTCGCGTCACAATGTAAATCCAGCGAAATCGCCAGCTAACAAGGTGGCAGAGTTCAAAGTTCTGAAGAGACACACTGTAATTATGAATTCCGGTTGGGAAAGGGGGACCACAATTGTATACAGGGGTTGAGTGGGGGTACAGGAGAGTGCAGGGCACAATCATGACAAAGAGGGGGAGGGGGGGGGGAGTATGAGAGATACTGAGGGAAAATGAGAGGCAGACAAAGTATGAAGAATAGCAATATCGTAGATAGAACTGGAGAGGGGTAAGGGAGAGAGAATGGAAAAAAGGAAGATTGGAGTGGATTAACAGCAATTGAGAAAGCATACATGCAGTACTGCGTACATGCATCATTTGCGTGTGCGTGCAGCACACGGAAAATTTGTCAGCCGTGTGCGTGTGCGTTTATGAGGGAGTGTGTTTTCAAGGGCGCCTCAGAGCGAAGTTTCCTCAATCCGCATTGTGTCAATTCAACTTTTGTTCTCACGCGGTGAAGTCATGCTGTGCTCGTTCTCTCTCAGACTTTTGTACAACTTGTCATTTTCACGCTGCACTTCATGTTCTTGCACCATGATGGCTTGAAATCCGAACTGACTCGATGTTTTATATTTTGTTTCTCCCATTTCCAGCTAGACCGTATCCTATATGAACAGTGAGGACGGGAGGCAGCCTGTGATAGTCAGAATGGGGGACACAGCGGCGGGAACTGTAGCCTCGAGTGTGAGCCTGACTTATGCCGCAGTGGGCGAGGCGGGGAACGGCAGCACGACTGGGTACACAAATCTCAGCGGATTTGACCTGAACTCCACAGCACCAGCCCCACTCGAACCCCCATATACCCTCAGTCTCGCCGCTACCATCGGACTTGGGATCGTCTTTGGAATCATAATTCTCACCACTCTTATTGGAAACATTTTAGTGTGTTTATCACCCCTTGTGTGTCACAGACTACGTACAGCGACCTATACTTTTCTTGTTTCTCTCGCCATAGCGGATTTATTGCTTGGAATAACCGTACTACCCTTTAGTGCTTATAATACTTTGAAACCCATGCAATGGATCTTTACGCCCATCTATTGTAACATTTATGTGTCCTGCGATGTTATGTTTTGTACGTCTTCCATACTCCATTTGCTTGTAATAAGTTTAGACCCCCAGGTAGCCATCACGCGCCCTTATGCCTATCAGCGCAATATGAACAGAAAGAAAGCATATGCAGCGTTGGCTGTTGTGTGGACCATCTCATTACTAATTTCCTTTCTGCCATTACATCTGGGATGGAACACCGAAGACGGTAAAGTCCAAAATTATGAGAACCCCAGAATATGTGGACTAGACAGCAACAGATACTACGCCTTATTTGATGGCATCGTCTTATTTTTTATTCCACTCATTGTGATGTCCCTGGTGTATATTCGCTTGGTCTACATCGCCAATAGACAGGCACGTGCAATCCAAAAACTCATGATCAGCAGCAAAAACGAGACCAGCGAGGAGCGCGCCAACCGCAGACGATCGGTCGATGAACACCGCGCGCTCAAGATTATCGCGATAGTGATGGGGGCGTTTGTCGTCTGCTGGGTACCGTACTTTACACAGTTTACGTTCAGAGACGTGGGACAGTGGAATATTGATCCAGTGCTATTTGAAGTGCTTCTCTGGTTGGGCTACCTTAATAGTCTCATAAACCCTGTGGTCTATGCCTGCATGAATCGGGAATTCCGACGCGCTTTCAAGCGGCTCCTGTCATGTATGCGCTGGAACCCGCCCGACGATACTATGGACTCGCGATACTACACCACGCAGTACTCAAGTCGTAGTGATCGCAGAAGCGTGGGATCGGGCTCCAAAAATGGAGTTGTCCGATATAGTGCCTCGAATCACCAGACGACAGGGAATGGTTCTAATAACTACACACTTCAGCTGCCCATTAAAAAGAACGGGATTTACATGAAGCTATTCAGGTCTTCCAGCCGGGACAGTGGTACACGACCCCAGCCCACATGACATAAGGAGACACGTGTGTAGTTTAGGTGGTAATTATTTAGTTTTTCAATAAACTCGCTTACAATTATTATGGCTGCTAGAGTTGGTAATTCTTACGAATTAAGCATGGTAGAAATCAATCCTATGGTGGTGTTTTACCAGAAGCAGCTTGTCCTATTATTTAAAGAGGGTAAACCCTGACGAACAATGATATTTTGTTTGATGCTGATGTGTTGTAATGCAATGTAATTTCCGGCCTGGTACGATAAGGGGATCAAATCTGTCATCGGAGGTATGCACATTTTTATAAGTTAATGGAAAGGCAAATATTCATCATGATCATGATATGATTATTGTTAATTGTTACCATTGCTGTATATTGGGAAACACCAACAAGTTGGGGGTCAATTGCTCTTGATAATTTTGCCATGACAATTTGCAATATTCCTGATAACAGCAGAAATAAAATAGAATGTGTGTTAAATTTGCGAAACAAGACAGCGAACTGGAGTTTAACTGCCACAATTCTTTTGAGCGGGAAAGCGTGAGATGACCGGGAAATTTCCGGAACGGAATTGAAGATCATTCATTTCCTTTCAGTTTTACTAATTGTGTAATGTTATAGAGCTCATGTGTGCCTATGAAGTGATTAGCTGAAAAGGATATCAGTGGAACCAGTTGGCTTTTCTCCTTTTTTTCTTCCATTGATTTAGAATTAAATGAATCTGAATAAATTTTTGCTAAAACTATCTTAATGTGAAATTCGTAGCATCTGTGTCGAAATGCTATAATTTCAAAACATGTTTCTTTAAAAATTGGCACCCATTTCGAATGCCGAACGCGAGCTTCCCTTTTAGATTTTGTCGACATGGCGGTAAGATCGTATTAGAAAATGCTTACCATGCTTATAGAGCGAATTGTATTCCTAACATGCCTAATGTAATTGGATAATTTTGTACCGCAAAGTTCTGATTGTGCTCCAAAACATATTTGTGTCGTTGATAAGAAAATATATTTGCCATTACTGTAAAGGAAGTTGACAAATATTTAAATATGGTATATACAGCTTCACATAAATTGTGTTAACTAAGCTTCCATTGAAAGATAAATACCTAAGCATTCATGTTATATGCACAAAAGATCTTGTACAAAGGGTATACTATGAAATTTCATTTCATTCTCACGTTTTCGGTTTAGCAAAATAGCAATTATCATTTAAACATGTTTGAACATGATGTTTTTTCTTCTCGTCATTTTCGCTTAAAATACTGTGCTTTGAGAAACAAATAATATATATGAATTATTTTATTATTTAAGATGAAAGATTAACAAGGTTTATTTAATGCGTTTCTCTGTGTCTCCTGTTGAGTAGGCCTATGCTTTTGCTATCCATGGAAAAGAATCATTGTACTACTGTTGAAATGAAGAAAAAACCCGGGTTTTTCTTGCCTATCCCTACAAATTTTGAGTGCAGTCAAGTACAACATGCATGCGTTCTGGAGGTTATTTGTGAAATAAGATTTAAGTAGGAGTTTACCCACACAGCCCCGCCCCTCAAGTTCAGATCTTATATTTACTGATATTGCGGTTATAATTCGTACTATCTCCGTCAACTGTCGACCGTCCGTTTGCTTTCTTTATTTTTGCTTTGCCATCACCAAGTTTAAATCATTTTTAATTTCATTCTCAAAACAACTTAACTTGTACTCAGAATTCTACCTCTATTTCAAATTGCTCATTTTCATAGTTATCTAGTAGTGTTTTCATAAACATAATGGAAGAAATTGCACGTATGCTTTCTTCTAAGAGCAAGAAGGAAACTATTCAGACATTGGAGATATTTGTCCGAATCATGTTTGTGACGATCAATTACTATTTAACGTAGCACAGGTCAAGGTAGAAGTCGATTTTTTTTCATCGTAAGGACATTTGTAACTTCCGTCAACCCTGTTTTCAACATTTATCGGTGATTGATTCTCTATCTGACAAATTCAAAGAGAGCAACAGTTGTGTTCTACCCCCAAAAAATGTGTTTCTCGCTAAAATGGCTGTGGTATAGCAAGGGAGTATTTGCGCTTGATTGGAGTGAGTGAGTGGGAGACTGTGTGGGTGTGTGTGTGTATCTAGGATGGTTCGCCATAATCCATCGGCATTTTTAGACACTATAGTGTTAGTGTGTGTAAGTCTTGAATCAAATATGACAGAATTTCTTTCATTCAACATCAATACAATAAGTACATTTTACCCACGATATTTTCGACGTCCCGCCGGTTTTTTTTAAGGTGGACGGCGTTCCCGTTTAAGCTCGTTTTCCACAATACTATTTGGGTAATGGTATTTTGTTTTTATATATTGATGTATCTGTCAGAGCGGTTGTATCAGGGAAGTGTGAGTACGCTGGTTGTACGAAGTATGCCATATTAAATGAAACAGTAACATTTACATGTCAACCAATTGTGTCTGCTAAATGATCATCTTTGTAATTCAATTTTTGCTAAATAATCAATGTTGGAAAGGTTGGGTTCGACGCACTTTATCTCTGGCCACGTTGCAACTCAGTTGTACATGGGGAGCAACGGTGTAAAAGGTGGCGGCACCAGGCATTTGTCACCTGAACTGCAACTTCAGATAAAGCTACAAAGTAAGAAATATGAATTAATGGCAATTAACCATTAGACGATGTGCGGTCCACGATCCTTAGGCGAAAAGTCGCATTTACTATACCGATATCAGGACAAAATGTGGAAGTAAAATTTGACGTTTCCTCGTGTGGCATGGTCCTATTGCTGATGGAAAGGTTGAGAAATTAATGGGGAAAGGGCAATCATGGAGAAAAGTAAATGATATTACGTTGATCATGTTAACCGTGTTAGGGTGGCATTTACGAAGGGACCGAGCTTTTCCGAACGTGTTCTGTGTGGAAGAAAAACTTTCGAACCAGCAGTGTGGGTACAAACCTGGCTATAACCTTCAAAGTGATGGGTTTATTCAATTCCATAGCATTGAGAAAACATAATTAGTATAGATTACCAACAAATATTTAAAAATCGCATCTTTTTGTGCAGATTTATAGACAGCAACAATGGTAGACTTTGCAATAAACCCACCTTCCTTGCGAGTACGGTTCGCAAAAGGACTCCAACAACATTGCCCTATCTGTAATAATCCCTTTTTCATGCAGCATCATAAACGAGTTGTGATTTGAGATGGATATTATTATCATTGCGGACTATGATCATTTATGCATCGATATGAAAATCCGTTTCAACGAATTATTATTGCATTTGCATTCCCCTTTGATGTTGGAGCTTCCCCCTTTCACGGCTTAAGCCCTAATTCATGATCGTGTCCTCCACAATATTCATGTTGCGATATTGTCCCATTCGACATGGCGTATCTGGTTTTCACGCATGCCCGGGTGTTCATGACGCTGGTGAAAAGAGAAATAAATGTGGGGAATTCTTTCTCTCGAAAATAACGGGCACATTTTCGCTGGTTGACTGCCTTCGAATGTTACGGATCGATTCGCCAATAAAGGACAAATTTAATGATCTGAAGAGGCTTTAGAGCGTGACAGAATGATGTGCAGGTGACGGGGTAAAGGGAGAAATATGATAAGGCCAAAACACGCCCTCTTCCCAAAGTGTCATGAATGGGAAACTTTGTTTTGCATGGAAAAAAATTATATGATTGTATTTTCCTCACCATCTCTCGGTAGCTGTCTAGACCTATTAAAGTATTGGTATAGCGTCACTGTCGATAACTCTTTGCACGCTGATTTAAGTTTGGGGGTTAATAATGACGATTGTTTCCATGGTATGTTTTTTTATAAATTCAAGATATCGACATTGATGCATTGATGCTTATTATTATTCTATAGATGTCATCCAAGAACTATTGCCTTTCATTTGCTTACCGAATTTGAAGCTAGGAAAGATTGTTGAATTGAATTGTTCGAATGTGCCAAATTGCAACATAAGCGCGCGAAGGGTTGAAGTGAGATAACACAAGATACACATCTCGTTTTGTGGTTTGAAAGGATGTACAAATTCTGAGTACATTGTCGACATTTTGAACAAATCCAGGCAATTCCATTGTAACAACGTGCATCTGGTAATTGAAAGGTGGCATTGATGGCAAATACAATAGGGGAGATGGGGCATGGAAAAGGGACCATTTCCTAAACAATGATGAATTTCCATGATTACCAAGGGTAAATTATCTGAGAACATAGTCTTCAACCACAAATGGCGAGCAATAATGGTTGAGGAAATGTGAGAAAGGGCCGGGAAGCGATTGACCACTTCCACCGTTTCATATTTAAGAGTACATCTTTCCCATTTCAAATGATGTAATAGATTATAAGAAAGGATTCTCCCCTAGATTATGCAGCACCCCCCCCCCCCCCGTATCGCCTGTTTATTGTACTTTGTGACTAAAGGCTGAATGTGAAGGTGAATCCTAGAGACAGTGCGTGCCATCCGCTTGGCTATTTTTCTAATGGTACCCTCAAATTATTGAAAATTAATGAACGGATTCAACCGCATATTTTACCCAAGTAAAACCCCAAACCAATAAGTTGATAAAAATAGAATAAATGGTGATGTGATATTATGGTGTGGAATTTGGTGTCTGCTTGAGGCGTGTGGTTTGTAGTATGAACTTGGATGAAATGTCTGTTCTATTCTTGATGATGACAATGGCTCGGAATGACCTGATTTGCTCTGAGATTGCTTTAGTTACTACCCTTTTCGAAAATATGTTTCCAAACAATATGTGATACATGAGAGAACGTCTGTTCAACTACCATGACTACGTAATAACTATAGTTAAAAACAAAATTTCTAACATTTCAAGAGAAGTCGGGACGGAATTTTGTAACCGTCTTTTTAACTATTCTTTTTAGGGTACATGGCGAGATATCAAGAGGTTTAAATTCAATTCTTATATCATCTTGTAACGCAGGGTTTTTATCATTTAAACGATAGGCCAATTTGATTTTGGACTCGGAACCTCCGCCCACCCCCCCCCCCCCACACACACACAAACCTCAAACTCTTGAAACAATCAGGAAAATGTTGTGGAAGAAGTGTGCACTGGATAGATTTCATAAAGCTGTTCATGACGTTATCTATAACATGTGTCGGGAGAGAGACCCAGGTGTTTGTTCAACCATGGACCTATTATGGTTCAACGTGGGTCTTAATTTCCAATACCCTAATTAATATCGTCGAAAATGAGCTGTGCAAAGAAATGTGTTTTTTTACGAAGATCACATGCCAATCTATCGTTGATGAGAACTTTAATAATTGTGAATCTTAATTAACACCTGAGAACATGCCCCAACAGCTTGTAAGGCCACGCGCAATATACGAAATGCAATATCATTGTTTGTGAAATTGTCTCCAGGTGTAGTACTGCAAAGGTATGTAAGACTGCTGATTATTGATGAATGTGTGGTTGTGAGTGAGAATGTGGGTGAGTGTGCATGGGTGTTTGTTCGCACTTACCCTGCTGGCAACCGAGGACCTACACACGACGTTCACGTTCAAAACCCGAACACACTCGGAACCGAGGACAGTTTTGAAATCCGAAGTTGGTCATGTAAATTGCAATTAGTCCGAAATCATAATGCTTCTGCAATTTGCATTACATGTTACAGATACCAAGTTCTGGATTAACAATGATGAGAGATATTATCGGTCCTCGGTTATGTATTAGAATGCTATTCTGAAGAGAAAAAACAAAACATCCTCGATTACTTTGTATGTGCGTTCGTGTGGGTGCGAGGGTGTGTTGGTTGTGAAGCATGAACTATACCAGTCCACAGGATATTATATTACAATCCAGTACAACAAACTTAGACCCTACTTCGTGGTAAAAGACTTCTAATCAAGTTCATGCTCCATAATCCATTATTTATATTTTCAAGATAGATGCCGGTTATGATGCTACTTCGAATGTCGATATGTTATCGGGGAATGTCAAAAGTGTGATATGTTGATTAGTGGAATGAGTAGTATTGTGAATGTAAAATGAGAAAGGCAGGTCTTTCAACTGAATGGAATTGTTTATAAGAGTGACATTGACACCTTTTGTGTAAAGCGTGTCTTGGTGTGTGTGCGTGTGAGAGGCTAAACGTTCATTATGATTTTTTACGCTGCCATATTAACCGAGAAACACGGAGTCAAAATTTCCAATCTTTATGGATGAATAATATAGGCCTAAACAAGAATAGACAGGCCAGAGGCTGTGTACTTGATAATTTTCCTGCTAGGAATGCATGTACACATACAAAGTAATTTGTCTTTACCTGTGACGGAACCTGTATGAACAGTGAACTAGTGTAACAACCCTCCCACTGGCACATAAATACAAACGAAACAAATTAACTCTTGATATAATCGAAGATGTTCCACAAGGAGGGAAGTGGTTTGCGCGAGAAATGTAGGCAAAGATTTAATTGAGCGACATTATTTCAGACCAGACGTGCACTTTATATAGGTGGAATGGATCATATTTGATTACCAGTAATGTTGTGTTCTTAATTTGTAAATGCATCGTATGATGAATGCCCATTTAAACGAATGGTAAACCAACCGTGGCCATTTAAATGATATTTCTTCTATATCCATGAAAACATGGCCGTAACGTTCGCAAGTACTTTCTACATGTTCTACAGTTGGATGTTGAAAACTCCATGATGAGGACAATTAGTTTGATCAAGACTGTTTTTATCCATATTGTCTCTACATTAAGCCATTTAGGGTTTCCTTTGAAGACCAGGAAAACATATTTGAACATGATATGGTAAAGGTTACAAGCTAGTACTGAAATATTTGTGATTTTTTAAATTAAAACCCCACTCTCCACCCGTCACACTCCCTCTTACAGTATTCATATGACGCAAAAGATATGTAAAGAGAACTTCCAAACGTTATTCGCTGGAATTGTATTAAATGCCTGCATATCTCTGATGCCAACCAAAACGTAATTGCATATCCTACTTTTATGATATATCGAAATAACACATTAACATTTTGTCTTTCTCTATAGTAATGAATAAATATGAAGAATTTTGAATAATATTCAACTATAGATATTATTTGTTGTATTATTATATGAAATACGAAATTAGCTTGGCTCCCATATGGCGTACCATAAGGCACAGCGCCATAAATCTGCCTTGGCGTTCGCTAATTGGCAACTCAAAATTCACTTTAATATGTGTAATCATTTCTGTCAGTTTTTAGTTGATATAAATGTGTGGGATTGTTTATCGTATAAAATCATATGCAGTTGATATATGTAATTTATGTGTAGCAATCGGGTGAAATGTGAAATAGAATATAATTTTATAACAATCCATGTCCAAGTTTGGTAACTTATTATATTTCCATTGGCATGAATTTTCGCATCCCCGTTAATCACTATAATACATACATGTATTTATTTAAATTGTGCTCGCTACAACATAAATTTAATTATTGTATATGTTATATTCACTGACCAGGTTAAGAATAATTCAGTTTGACGTCGGTATATAGGCCCTTTGGATCTTGTTCAAATGGCATGCCAATAATTTTTGATGTAACCACAAATAAATGTAAATATCACTAAGATACTGAAGATTTGAAAATAGAATACGAATTATTGTGATAAATATCCTTGTCTCGAATAGGACCTGTTTATATATTTAAATGTAGTCATTATGCTGCATCCAACCAATTTATGTTTCCTTTAATTGTGCCCCCCCCCCCATTCCTACACTACCAGGTCAATTCTAAGATGTAATAGGCTCGGTAATATCCGCCATTTTGAAATCCAAGATGGCGACGATTAACGGTATATGAATGTAAACTGTGTATCTACACGATATGTTATTGAAATGCTGGAATATGTTGTGTGTGTATTTTTTTCGCTCCGTGTCACTGTCTGCATAAAATGTTATATGTTGGTGTAAATATATAAAAGGAAGATAATTTTGTGTGTATATCTTTACAATAAAATTTATAAATAAACTCTATTAAAGTTGTATACAACCAGGAACAAATTATTAAATCTTGTTTGTCATGTTCTTATTTGATATGTGCCTGACCAATTATGTTCGGAATGTGTGGGAGTGGGTGGAAGGGCGTAAGTTGTGCGTGAGAGTGGGAGTGTGATCAGAATGTTCTGATGTGGGGGAGAGAGGCAGGGATTGACAAAAGGTTTACCCAAGTGCATAAGTGCGTATGCATGGTATGTGAAAGGGGAAGAAATGTAGAGAAAAGTTTCGCAACAAATTGGAAGAAAAGTACATAAAGTGCAAGAATTTTTAGAAATTAAAACTACGGAAATTAAAAACGTATTTTTTTTCCAAAAAAAATCGTGGAAGAAACGGTTTGATTGAGGAGAATATAACTCGATAACCATGGCAAAAGACCAAGAAAATAAGAATAAAGAGAAAAGAAATAGTATTTGAGATGCATATCTGCTGAGAAAGGGCGGAAGTAGGTCCGCTTTTAGATGGATTGGCCCCTAGACACACAGACTCTAAATCCTTTAAGTGATGAATCCTGGGGATTGAAATATCGAAAATTATGGAAATGTCTGGTCCCCTGGGAAGATCGAAGATGACGGACATGCGATCAGTGGCATGTCGAGACCCTGCCCTTCGGACCACGAACGTTCATATAAGATTTTAATTATCACGATGAGGATGATATCGCAATGATAGGCCTACTGGTGGTGGTGGTGATGGTAGTGATGACGATGATGATGATGACGATGGTGGTGGTGGTAGTGAGGACGATGATGATGATGATGATGGTGGTGGTGACGATGATGCTGATGATTGCGAGGATGATGATGATGCTGCTGAATATGATGATGATGGTGGTAGTGGTGGTGACGAACTGACGACGACGACGATGATGATCATGAAAATGGTGGTGGTGACGCTGATGCTGATGGATGATGATAATGGTTTTGATGATGTTGATGATGATGGTAATGATGCTGTTGCTGATGATAATGATGGTGGGGGTGGTGGTGACGAACTGACGACGACGATAATGATGTCGATGATGATGACGATGAGGAGGAAGATGATATCACACTTGATGCAACATTTAATCCCTTGGCAAAAGCTTTTCCAGGAAATTATATACATGTATAACCCTCATCACGCTCATGAAGGAAATATTTTTGCTTCTACAAAGGGACGACACGTACCGAAGAAATCCGTAATGAATTAACGATAATAAACAATGACCATGGGCATGATGGGCCTCTTTCACAAGGCTTTAAAACATAAATCAATTTCAACCGTTAAGATCGATGATACCAACCTTTCCGGATATACTCAACCATTCGGAAGCAGTCATTTAGGGGTTGGTTGGCATGTTTTACTTCCGTTGAAAATTGTAAACAAATTTGCATCACAGATAAGTGGTAGAATATAAAAAAAATGCAGGTAGTTGACCGGCTGTTTTAGTTCATACTACGCTGCAAATATTGTTTTTTGTTGCTCCTGCTCCATCGTCCACTGGTTTAAATAGATTTTTGTTAACAACATTCCCCTTATCACGTTTGTAGTATGGCAAGAAATTGTTATAATCAGAAGTTTAGCCAGATGGACTTAACCTGCGACATTATCCAGCTAACCGACTTGACTTCCAAATTCCAACTCTTCTTTTATTCTCTTCATTGGCATGGCCAATATCAATAGAAAAATGATGATTCTTATAAAAACAATAATTAGAATAAATGTAAAAACTCGTATTTGTTTTGTTTTGTCCATTTTACTACTACTACTACTACTAATAATAATATAGGGTATTTATATTGCGCACATATCCACCTTGTTAGGTGCTCAAGGCGCTCCTGTATTACCCGGCTAAGCTAGGCGTTCATAGCGCACACAGCTTTTTAAGGAATTACTTCCTACCGGTACCCATTTACCTCACCTGGGTTGAGTGCAGCACATTGTGGATAATATAGATATTTATATAATTATATGAATATGTAATTGTTCTATTGATGTAAAAATTTCTGATTCAGTTATATTTATCATAACACATTGAACACTCTAAAAACAGTGAGTAAAATTTTACCCAATATTGGGTGGAAGGGAATTTTACCCCGTATTGGGCTATTTCAACACAACATTGTGTAAAATTTACAACATATTGGGTATCTTTTTACCCAACCAACATGCATGTTCCCATTTTACCCTATATTGTGTCAATCTTTTTTAGAGTGTATGTAACGTGGACTGGGCCGTTGTGGAAAAAAATGTTCTGAAACTGACAATGTAACCCTGTTTGAACAAAACTACAAATAAACAAAATGAATGAATAAATTTGATGATATGGTGACCAATTCATATAAGTAATTGATAAAGGCATGAAAGTACTTGATAAAAAAAATGCAATCAAAATCACACGTATCGTGTGATAATGATGTGTGCATCGAACCATGAAAAAGTTTTGAAAGAGGAAGTTAAATATTCGAAATTCTACCAATCTATAATTTGTTGATGGTTTTAGCTAAGACATTAAAGGGGAATCCAGCCTTGGCCATAAAATGTTGTGTTGGGAAGGAGAAAAATGAATTAAACAGAATGGTGAAAGTTTGAAAGAAATTGGACAAGCAATAAGAAAGTTATAGCTGCTTTAAAATTGAGATCACTAATACTATGTAGATTTCAAATTGGCAACTGGGTAAGTAAATTATGACAAGGGGCAAGGACAACTTCCCCATAGGCCATGTACTTTATTATCAGGGATTTGTGGTTTTCTCCTAAGTACCCATTCCCCTGGGGCAGTAATCTAGATATAACCCATGTAGTATATTGTTTTATGTCCTCATGAAAGAAAAATATAATTTGAAATAAAACTTTTGGGAAAAATGACATTTTAGCCATAATATGTATTGGAGTACATGGAAGAGTAGTCCTTGCCTTACATCACTATGACATCCCATATGCGGCCAATTTGAAATCTCCATGGGTATAGTGATTACCAATATTTACAACTTTTAAAAATTCATATCTTTCTTTTTGTTTGTCCAATATTGTTCAAACTTTCACCTATCAACTTGTCTGATTTTTCTTTTCCTTATAAAAACAAGTTTTTATTTGGGTTGGATTCCCCTTTAAAACATGAACAGAAAATCTGGCTCAATTGAATGTTGATTAATTTTTCATTTGGGCAGGGATCAACCATGCATTGCCCAAAGGAATTTACAAAATGATAATTTAACCAATGATTTAAAAAACCTTTTTAACGAGTTAACTCCCCATATTATGCCTATCATTTTCCCAAAATAGTTTTTACTTACCAATGGAATTGTTAGGAGTAAACAGATTTACCAATGAAAGTTTTACCGATCACATTGAATCCCCGTATCCATTCAGGGGGGGGGGGGGGCGGAACGGTTTTCAAAGTTGGGGAGGCTGAGACCAAAAAGGGGGAGGGCTGACCATGCAAAATATCACAATCCTATGGTCGTTTTTACGTTTTTTTTTCAGGGATTTGGAAAAAAAGTGGGGGAGGGGCTGAAGCACCCCATCCCCCCGCTTCCGCGGCCGCTGCCGCGGAAGCGTGTTTTCAAATAGGGGGTTCGATCGGAGCACCCTACCCCCCCCCCTCCCCTGGTTAGGGGCTTTCACATGTACATAATAAGACAAATATTAATAAATAATGATAATAATAACATTAATATTAATAACAATAATAATAAGGATGATAACGATAATAATTATGAAGATAATGATGATAATCACAATGAAGATGATGATAACAATAAAAGTAATAATATAATAATATTTTTTTAATACCAGACATTACAATGTTACCCCGGCTACAACTGAGCCGCCATATAGATGCTAAAGCAGTCGGAATAAATCTTATTGGGTACCCATTCACCTCACCTGGGTCGAGTGCAACATACCTTGGACGAATTTCTTTTTGCTGAAGGACAATACACTATGGCTAATTTATAATTTAATTTTGATTTTATTTTCTAGAGTATTAAAATACAAAACAAAGTGGGGGAGGGGGGAGCTCCCATAAACCTCATTTACCCCTTACCCAACGCGGTGAGTGCATGTGAATAGTTTCCCCACAAGATTGATGGTTGATAACTGTCAGTGGAGAGAGAGGTCTCATCAGTGATGCATTAGCCGAAGATTTCTTGAGCCAGAGTCCCCCATCAATTAGCATATTTATCATATCATTCAACCTAAATGAAAACTTGACCCTCTGTGGACGTAAAGCCATATTTCTTTACCCCCCCCTCCTCCCCCCCTTCCCTTCTTTCAATGGGGGAAGACCTACATAAGAAGAAAGTGACTTATTTCAACAATTCTGATAAACAAAAGTTTGTTAGGCTTTATTTTGAAAAAGTCCTGAACTTTGAAGTGCGTTCTATTTCCGATTAAAAATTAAAATAAACACCCATGCAGGAGAGAAAAAAAAAATCAAATTCGCTTAGACACTTTCAATACATATGTGAATCTCTTGGGAAGATTGTATATGATATGGAATAACAGATTTTCAGCACTAAATAATAATTTGGGGATGTAGTTTGTAGTTTTGAGTGATGTAGATCTGATCTTGCAGCTCTGCTTAGATTCGTGTTAAAATTGGCGGAGATAGGCAAAGAAGATCGTTATAGAATGAATAAATTGACAGTAAACGTGTTTAATTAAATCCTAGCAAAACAGCTGACACGTCTTATATGGTCGACTGTTAATTAGTCCTTTTCAGAATTTCTTGAATAGAAAAGTGCGGGTAAAAGCAATCATTGCAATGGGAACTGTTAAAAATGTTCTCTATGTTTGACTGAGTTTAAACATTTGACTTTGGTTGGGCCCTACAGGGGAAAATCCATTCGTGAATGTTGAGGAAGTGAATTCGTTATTAAAACAAATATGTACATGAAACAAGATTCAATGTGAGAAAACATATTTTGATTAATGCCCCCCCCCCCCCTTTAGGTTAAGAACTTATAGCTCTTGAACAGTGTTTAAGGTTTTGAGTACATTTTTCATTTAGGTGGAGAAAATCGGGGAGAGGGGTGAGCAGTCATGAACCGATTATAAGCTTTATTTCGAGATGTTTTTCAGGTTATTTTCCATGTCTGTCTGTATTTGCAATGAATTGTCAGGGACCAGGTTTGAAGTTGATTAAGTAGAGACATTCTCTTTCGGGGTTTTTAATGAAAGAAAGGGAAAAGGGAGAAATATCACTTCAAACGGGCATGCTCTAAAATACGATGATTCAATGTAAAAGCAAATAAATAAAACGTGAAATCAGTGAATGTTTCAAAACATTATCACCAACATTAAAGTTTAAATTGACAATAAATTTTGTCCCTTGTGATAGCTTACAATGATAACTCTTGGGTCATTGGGCACATAAAAAGTAGCCTCTTGTCGGTAAAGACAAACAGGACCTCGACAAGAGAGATACATTGTAAAAACGTTGTTTAAAATTGTAGGTATATTAGTGTGTTGTTTAAGTCTATCACTCTAACAACTAATACTCAAACATTAAAAAAAAATTGTTTAAAAAGTCTAAGCTATTACAACACAAGTCTAAACAACTTGCTAGAGTTACAGACTTAATCAATGTGCTATTTTTTTTATACTAAAGTATCCGTATCTTTAACTCATATAGGTATTATTCAAAGTATATAAATATATAACTATAAAGATAAAGTTCAACAGTGCTCACTACATAGAACACTTAAAGGACATTTTTTTTTCAATCTTGCCCCCTTATTGAGAAAGGTGCATGCAAAAACTCATGTTTTTGTTCCTGTTTGCAACCCAGGGAATTTAAAGTTCAACTTTGCACCCTGTGCGTGCCGTAGGCTGTAGTAATTTTTCATCAACAATGTGATATCTTTGGGTCTTTTGAACATGGTTCCATTACTCTTGGTAAAGTAAAATGGTGCGAAATGAGACTAACTGCACCATTCAAATGTTAACGGGGCATAAATAGTGTTTACTGTGCAAAGTTGCACCCCCAAACAGGTTTCGCATTAATGGCATTTTGCATGATTAAGGGGTTAAAATTTCACCCCTTTATCTTAGTGTGTGTGAAAGAACTTATAAAACAATAGTCTGTTTTTTATCGCAACCCCCCCCCCCCTTCAATGAATTCATGGAATTCATGTATAAATATAATAGTTAATGGTTAAAATGAAATAACCAGAATCCCAAATCCTTTGTGGCACCAACGGTGTAAAGATGGTGCCTTTAGGCGCTAAACCTGACTCGTTTGGAAAGAAAACACGACATAAATCATAACTGCAGAACACGACATGAACGGCATTGAAATAGATTGTTACAAAGCACTTCTCTTTTCACCTTCTCTTTACTCAAATATCTGCATAACAATGGAAAAGTGGAATAAAAAACATTCCTGAAATGACGATTTATTTACTTTGACAAATGACTCCGTCCTTGCAGTCAATAGCCCGTGAAAGCGAACAAAAGTCCCAAAATAGCTGGGAAATCATGAAAACGAGATTTTTGATAATATTTTCGGAGAGTCATCAGTTTTATTGTTCCTTTTTCATGTTTGAAATACGCCTCCATTGTGAAGGGATATGATACAGTTTCAGGAAAGGCGGAGATTCTTCACGTGAAAGCAACGAACATAATCAGTATAAAACATCCTGGCAGGCATGCCTAGAAAAACAAAAAAACGAGGTAGAAGCAGTTCCTTCTAAATAATAATAAAGTCAGAATTATCAGCTGATGGTCGCATGATTCTGATAGGCTCATCTTTGTGTCATTTCTTCTGTAAAGTTAAACATGACTAAAACCAATGTGACCCTTTCCCGAAACTACTAGGGTATGTATCCCATATAGGGCTGAGTACATTAATCATTATTTTCATAATGACATCTGGCCATGTTGTCAATGATAATAATTGAAAAATTGTATTTATAAATCTTTTAGAACAAACGTGCAAAATGTAATGTTATGTCGTGAAATACAAACACTCGATTGATTTTCGTCGAGTTAATTAGCTAAAATAAACACAGATGTCACCGGCATTAAACGGAACAACAGTTAAGGAATGGCCTAGATTCGCTCTTCTCTGGAAAGTCTCGCCAACGAAACCGACTTCAGACAGATCAAAGCCACTACGTTATTTTGAGTGGTATATCGCCAGTCGGTTCAGATTCGGTTTCGTTGGTGTGACGACAGAAGTGCAACAGGCAAACCGACGAAACCGACTCCAGACCGATCAAAGCAACAACTTAATATTGAGTGGTATATCGCCAGTCGGTTAGGAGTCGGTTTCATTGATGTGACCGTAAACGTGTCACACATCGGGGAAACCGATTCTAAACCGTTCAAAGCTACTTCGTTGTTTTCAGTGGTATATCAACTGTCGGTTCGGATTCGGTTTCGATGGTATGACTCTAGCCTTCCAATGGCATACCATCAGTTCGGTTTGGAATCGGTTTCAGTGATCCGGCAATGCATTTAACCAGTCAAACTACAATGCATGATGGTTGAAATGGCCAACTTTAATCTTCTTTGCCAGAATAGCATAAATATACATCGACACGCCCTTACGGATGGGCCAAGATGAATTGAATAGGGCCTAATACGTCAATGTAATTCTTTAATCAGTCCACGAATGACGCCAATAACCTAAAATGTTTTATGTGCCAATAACAGCTGACGTGGTAGCCAAATTATCTTTAGATTCCAAGTATACGCTTTTTTCAAAATTGATTTTCATATCACAGTTTTCCTTTGAATGCACATATACCTAAAAATCCAGTCAATTTCAAAGCCAAAATTTCAATATGTAGATTTTGTTCTTTTAACATTTTGTAAATACTTCATATGACTAGGCGCATGCGTGCATCAATGCACTATTATCCAATTGCAATGCTTATCAAGTCTAAAATAAAATAGCAATCACTGTCACTGAACTGCCATTGTGATGTACAAACGTTTCGCCCAAAGAATGTTGTCTAAAAAGGGGGACATTACCGTTTTCATTGTGCGCGGGGGAGGGGATCGAGGGTGGTTGACTGACACCTTGCAAAAATCAGAGGGTTCGTCATGTTTTGGTTTACGTTTATGGAAACAAGAAGGGACCCCCTCCTCTCCGCCCCCTCCCTCCCCCTCCCCCCCCCCCCCATCACTGCCGGTTCTGCGCCCCTGTGAGTATACACTTTTCTGATTTTGGAGCAACAGGTGAAAATAATAAGTGTTATCTCTTCCTGTATCTAGGTGACTAGGTCTACCCATTTACCCTCAAGTAACATGACTTCTCTGAAAAAATACCCCTTAATACTACGCTCAGAGAGACCAATGTTTAAACTGAATGTCGGTTTAAATCATCCACGTGAAAATTAAACATGTGGCAAAAATTTCCTGTCAATATCTTTACTGTCATGATTGTTAAGATGTTAATTGTATGATTTGTTTTTGTTCGGTTATGTTCGAGGTCAACCACAAAGATTTAATGGAAATGCCAAGTTTGGACATAATTATGCATAATCTATGGCTTAAGCATGTTGCTATATTTCGAAGGGGTTTCTGACTATAAGGTTGTTCTACACCTCTCCAACCTGATATTGCAACAGGTTGGAAGACTGGTAGCCAGTCACAATCAAATGATGTGCTTCATCAAATACCTTTAGTTTCAATTCGCATATAATCATAAAGAAAGGGTGGCAGTCTACGCTCTTACAATGCAGATTTGTGGAGAAGCCCATGATGATTTATTCCCCTCCTCCCTTTCCCACTTGTATGTTGACATTGACTCATTATTATAAATCAAATTGTTACCCTTGGCCTGGGCAAAAGTGAGTCAGTTTTTATTCCACCTTTGATCGAGCAAAAAAAAATCGATTGAATTTGACATTTTTATCAGCGGGTTTGTTCCATCAAACAGGCGGAGTGTAAAATGGGACACCGCGTCCATCCCACTCAGCCACTCTCGATGATCTGTTCGAAACAACTCTGCTATATTGTCACAATCTTCTGATCTTTCTTTTCCTTTTATCCTCTTTCATTCTCTCTCTCGCCTCCCCTTATCCCATCCCACTCACACGTACACAAACACTCACACAACCCCCCCCCCCCCCTCTCATTCTTTAATATCATCTTGGAGGCGCCAATTATGTAGTTGCCTATTCAATGGCGCACTATATATTACCCCGGCTGCAGCTCCAGCTGCTAAAGGCGCTTGGTGCATTCAAGGAATTAATCCTGCCGTGTACCCATTCATCTAACCTGGGTCGGGTGCAGCGCAATGTGGATAAACTTCTTGCTGATGGAAAACACGCCGTGGCTGCGATTTGAACCCACGTCCCGCTGATTGAAAGACGAGAGTCGTAACCACGAGACCACGACAATCCCACGCTTCTTTGTTGTTTTTGTTTTCCTTGAGTCCCTCTGACACTCATTTCAATAATCTGCCCTTCTCTTCTTATTGCGCTCTCTGCATTTTCACAGACCTTATGGACATGTCAATCATTTCCATTACCTGTTACCATGGTTACTTGATACCATTATGGTGTATTCCTTAAACCCTTCAAAGAGTTTTCACCCTAAAAAAATAACAACATTAAATGAAAATAAAATTGAAAAATCCTTTAACCGCCCTTTCACGGCCTCTGAGCCACAATTGATAATATTGAACATAATATTCACATTATTTTGAATTTGCCACATCAAAGGACAATGATGATACAATTTAGGTAAATCTTGAAAGAAGACATTGATTTAAATTATATGATGTATAATATGTAAGCTGCATGTACTAAACATACTAAAGTACAGTGACCCATGGTAAATGTATGAACCTACACAAATACAAATGCACTAGTTCCGTGTAAAATCGTGTATAGAAAAATTAAACATAAACATCACGGTATGATGATTTTACTCCCTCGCTTCAGTGAATAACATTAATTGCTTTCCGTATTTCTGATCATGCTCAGTCATCGAAATTAAGTGAAATAATAGAAAATACAAACTACTAAAAATACATATGATAATCATAACGATAGTCATGGTATTACACGCAATTTCAGAAATAATGGTGACCTTGTTTTTTAAATAATGGTGAATTCGCAAGGCCATGGGACTACTAAGCACATTGATGTCATCTGCGTTTACCAGGACAATATTCAATCATATCCTCTCTTCTGCAGAGAAGGCTTTTTCATCTTCAAACACTTGAAATAACCGATCGCAAACAATCTAGCCTCGTCTTCAGTATAGCTATCTCTCAATGACCAAGTAGCACTGAGTTACATCCCAACCGATTCCGGCCTGACGATTAATCGATAGCACTAAATGCTATTGATGCAACAATTTTTTTTTGTTTTAAATCATATTTATTTCTTCCTCATATCACATGTAAAAAAAAAAAATATATATATATATAACATGACATTAAAACTTAATTGTTTCAAGTTAACACATTAACATTTTAACATGGTGAGAAAAGGAATATATATGAATTTCAAATGTAAACTTAAAATTAATCTGCTCAAATTTTTTTTAACAACTTATAATCACGAAGGGATAAATACAGAACAGAATCCGGGTACAACAGCAAAAATCTAAATTACGGAAATAAACTTATAATCTGTATATAAAACTCAAAATTCTCCATACTCTTCAATCAAACTGATTAATGAGGAAGTTATATTAATAAAAAAACATACACACAACTTAAAACCAGACCCTTAGCTACACTTAACCCCCCTACCCCCATAAACTACAAATAAAGAATAATAATAATGGTAATAAAAAAAAAAAAAAAAAAAAAAAAAAAAAAAAAAAAAAAAAAAAAAAAAAAAAAAAAACCAACCAACCTAAGTGGTGGAAGACTGTGAGGCTGATTCGTCAAAGTGCTCCCATTTTCTTAAATGAAATGCCAAGGTTCCCCTTTCCGTTGCAAGCCGTTTCTCTTCTTTTCTATTTTCAATTAATTTATCTCTAATTTCCTTTACATTTGGAGGTAACCCCTTTTCCCTACCATGGAAGATCATGAATTTTATCAAAATCATAATGTGGTTTAATAATTGTTCTGTTTTTACATTAGTCCCATTTATTCCAATATGAATTTGTTTCCAAGATATTCTCCTAAGAAACGGTAAGTTTAATTTATCAGCACATTTCTCCCACAGTCTTTTAATTATATTACATTCAAAAAATACATGTTGGTATGTTTCTTCTGAAGTATTACAATATGAACACAACCCATTTATCCGAAGTTTGAATCTGTGTAGATGATGGTTCGTATAGACTATTCTATACAATAATTTAAACTGAAACTCTCTCAATTTGCAAACTAATGTGCACAACCTTGGTCGAACAAAAATCTTTTCCACTTCCTTAACTGTTATATTATAAACTTCCATTAAGTTATAAAAAGCAGAGCTAATTTCTACATTATTGCTAATTTGACTTCTATAAACCATTTTTGCATTTATTTCTTCAAATTTATAGACTTTCTTTGTAAATACTATTTCTAGGCTGAGGCCACAGTGGATAGACTTCCTTTCCGGCTGAACGTTTCTTTTCCATTCATGAGGAATTATTGAATATATTTTTCCAATTTTTGTAATTTCTTCTTTACTTAAACCCTTTAAAATAAAATAAGCATCCTTTTTCAATAACCCTTTTTCATCACAAATATGGTGAAGTCGATATATATTTTTCAAAAACAAATTTTCATCAAATAATGTTTTGCCATCCAGCTGAATATATTTATTGTTGTACAAAATTTCATTTCCCTTGTAATTCTCTTCTGCTTTAACATAATTTTTCATATCCGTCCATGTTTCTATTAAACTTCGATAGAAGGTAGGTAGCTTAATATTCACACTCTTGTCCCAATAGTTACAATAAAAAATCAAATTACCTCCCATTGGTCTCATCAAATATTTGAAGTATTTTTTCCAATTAATACCTTGTTTTCCTGTAACAAGCCTTTTTATCCACATTATTCTCTGTGCTTTCACAAACAGTCTGAAATTCATCATTTTGAGCCCCCCTTGCGAATAGTCTAAAGTTATTATGGTATTTTTTATTTTGTTTCTACCTTTCCATAAAAAATCAAAACTTATTTCTTCAATCTCACTATGTACCCACTCTGGAACTGGCATCAATGATGATAAATATATCAATTTGGAATAGCCATATACTTTCATTAATTGAATTTTTCCCATCAATGTTAAATCGCGTTGCTTCCACCAATTAAATAATTTTTTAATTTTACTTAATATTTCTTTGTAGTTCATTTTTTCCTTGATATCTTCGTGTATTGAAAAATAAATTCCTAATATCTTAACGATATCGACTTGCTTCCCAAAAGGAAAGTTATGAGTGGAAAACTGTGGGCCTAAAAGTAATATAAACGTCTTGTCGTTGTTTATCTTTAATCCTGATATTTTATAGAATGCTTCAAAAATGCGTTCAGTCTCCTTAAATGAAGGTAAGTCTTTAATAAAAAGCGTTATATCATCTGCGTACAAAACTTGTTTTAATTCTGTATTTCCAAAACGGATCCCTTTTACCTGATGATTATTCCTAATCATGTGAGCTAAAATTTCAATACACAAAACAAACAGATATGGAGAAAGAGGATCTCCCTGCCTTACTCCTCTTCCAACCTTAAAGTAACCTGTCGATGCGCATCCATTTATAACACAACTTTCAGTATTAGTATAAAAAATATTTACCCATTTGCGAAACCTTGGTCCAAAATTAAATGATTTTAGTACCTTATGTAAAAATAAATGTGACACAGAATCAAACGCTTTTTCGAAGTCAATGGCTACCAAAAAAGCCCTTTCTCTATAGAAAGAAGTATGAAAGATCATATCATCTATTATTCGGATTGCTTCTCCAATATTTCTTTCCCCAACATAGCCCAGCTGATCAAAACCTACAATTTCCGGTAAAACTTCTTGTATTCTCTTTGAAAGTACCTTAGATAAAATTTTGTAATCTACGTTTAGTAACGAAATCGGTCTGTAGTTTTTAATAAATTCTGGATCTTTGCCGTCTTTATGTATCAAGGTAATAACTGCTTGTCTTTGAGAGGCTGATAATTCTCCCAATCGCAGAGCCTCATTAAAAGATGCAAGTACTAAATCTCCAATTACTGACCAAAATTTCTGATAAAATTCTACACTTAAACCATCATTTCCTGGAGATTTGTTGAGTGTCATACCTTTCAATATCTCTACACATTCTCTTTCAACGATTGTTCCTTCACATAAATTTTGTGATGTATCATTTAATTTTGGTAGGTTACCAGGAAAGAAATTTAAAGTGTTGTCTTCTATAATATCTGTTTCCTTATATAGTTGCCTGTAGAATGATTTTATTCCTTCAATAATTTCCTTTTCGTTAGTAGTGATATTTCCATCTATAATTAATTTTTGTATTATACTGTTTTTCCTATTTGATTGTATTAACTGTTTAAAAAATGCTGTATTCTTTTCTCCACTTTCATACCATGAGGACCTTGAACGGACTTTCAAACCTTCATTAACATAATCGTAAAGTGAACTTAGTTGTTGCTTCTTAGTTCTTATATTTTCAAAAATGTCTTTCTGATGTCCACTATCAATCGACAATAGACTCTCTAAGTTCTTTATCTCTTCCTCCAGTTTTTCAATTTTTTCTTTTCTTTCCTTCGCCCTTTCTCTTGATATTTTAATAGTAAATTTCCTTATTTCCATTTTCATAAAATCCCACAATACTCTTTTATCTTTAATTTCCACTGACAATTTCTTCTTTAAAGACTTAATTTTTTCTCTCATTTTCTGAACATAATCATTATCGTTTAAAAGACTATTATTGAATTTCCAATAAGATCTTTTGTTATTTTTTGACTGTGATCTTTTATGGAAAACTAGATTAACTGCAGCATGGTCTGGAGCTATAGAGGGAACGATATCACAGTTGGATGTTATCCGTTCCAAGTTCTCTGATATAATCCAATAATCTAAGCGACTCTGCATGAATGGATTTAGCTGTTTATACGTATATTGTTTTTTGTCTTTATTTTTATTTCTCCAGATATCAATTAATAAAAAAATGTCCATAAACTCTTGTAATTTTTTACTGAATTTTGAATCTTTTTTGATACATGTCCAAAATAATCTAAATTGGTGTCTCTAATAACATTAAAGTCACCACCAAGTACTACTGAACTTCCCTCTAAATTATTCCTTAATAATAATTGACCTAAATCACTTAAAAATTGTATTTGGTCATTTTCGTTATTTCCCGTGGGAAAATATACACTTCCAAATAGCAACTTCTGTCCTTGTATCTTGCATTTAATTAAAACATATCTACCATTTTCATCTACCCAGGTATTGCCAATTTCAATGTCTATCTTACTGTCTATTAACACAAGAACTCCTCTTCCATGGTGCGTACCATGACTAAAGATACATTTCCCACCCCACTCTGATTGCCATTTATCCTCAATATCTGGCGAACTATATGTTTCTTGTAAGCATGCTATGTCAACGGATTTCGTCTTACACCAACTAAAGATTTTTCCTCGTTTTGTTTTGTCTCGTATTCCTTTTACATTAAGTGTGAGGAAATGGCATGAAAATACATTTAATACATTATTCACCATCCTAAAATAAATCAACCTCACAGCCCTTCAACCGAGGGGGGAAAATAAAAGAAAAAAATAAATATATATAAAAATTAATAATAAAAAAAAAAAAAAACGAAAACTGTCTACTGCAGAAAGTGACTTCCTGAGTGACAGCTAACTGGACCTTGCAAGCAGAACCAAATCCCGCCCAAATTTCACCATGCTTAATAGGGTTTGAAATATTTCTAATCTATAGTTACACATACACACATATACATTAAAAAAAAGACAATGCTCAAGCTATATAGTCCCGCATTGTTACTCCTATTTGGTACAAGTCACCTTGCACAAACATTACACTGTAAACAAGGGTAACCATGAGTTCATACGTCAAACTACTTAAACTCATGAATATGTGCTATATATAAAAGAGTTTTGATTAAAAAAAAAAAAAAATCAGAATGAACTGTAGCTCATCATCATTAAGATATCTCTATTTCTAAATCAACAAGCTTGTTGTGATAATATCAATAAGATATAGAGCCAAGTATGTATACAATAGTTTCCAATCTACATTCAGTACATAAACATCTTCTTTCCTTGAAATCCTGAGTCTGAAATACAAAAATAACATCAAGGATTGAATATCAGCCGTGTTCGCAGAAAGCGACTGGTGAGGGAGGTGGTGGAGGGGGTGGGTTGGTTACATAGAACCAACCCACCCCCCCCCCTCCACACCCCCTGCCCGTGTCATGCGAAAACAGCTGACAACACACAATCAGGAGGCAGACTTGGTCAAAATAGATATAGAGTCTGTTTAGGCATTGACGGTCTCCCTCAATAAGCAAAAACTCCTATCACATCGGCCAGTATTATGTGCGATGAAAGAGTATCCCAAGATAGGCCATTGATAAACATAATTACCATGAGAAAGCTACTAAGCTTTTGGGACTAGGCCACAATCCTAAGTGTCCGTATTCAACAAAATGCAGTTCATTCAGATTGAAAAAAAAAAAAAAAAAAAAGTTGTCGAAAAGATTTTGATTACAAATAGGAACTTGTTATACTTGAGCAAAAGTCTTAACTTTCAGAAACACACCTGGTAACACAACATTCCGCCCATCAAGAAAAGGGGGAAAATATCTCCTTTCACATCTAAACTGACTTACAATAATGTCCACTTAATGAGTACTTAATAAGAAATCGCTATGCTTTAGCAATTACATTGTTTAGTTTCATAAAATTCCACAAACAAAATCGTTTGAATTCGATATCAATATAAAGACCCTTTCAATCAATGGATCTGTCCGCCAAACTGTTCTTTTTCTCTGCTTTTTTTTTTTATCTGTGCATTCTTTTAAACAAAAGTCCTAACAATTTAAATATCAAGACTAATTGATCAGAAATAATCAGGAGGCAGTTTTGGACCAAATAGACTCGTATAATTGATTTGAATTCATTATCAGCCACTCCCTTCAACAATCAGGCCAATTACCATGAAAAGAGAAAATATTCCCAGAACATCTTATCTGAATTCAAAACCGGTCCATTGTTTGACCATTCCAAAATCCAGATTTCATCAAAGAAATTTTTTTATGTATGTTAAAGTTTGTCAGAAAGTCAGTTGACCGTTACATTCATTAGAGGGCAAATTAACATTTGTGTCTAAATGAAAGTCAGATACCTATTGTTAAAACGAATTAAACACCATGAGAAAGCTACTGAGCCAGTGCATTCTTTAAACAATGTTGTTTGTTATTCATTGGTTCAAACAGACTCATATAATTGGAGAAGTGCATTCATCAGTTAACAACCACTCCCTTCATCCATCAGGTCAATTGTCATAAAAAGAGAAAATATTCCCTGAAAATTTTATCTGACTTCCCAGGCAGACCGATCTGTTGTTTATTTTACAATCCTAAAATTGAATTACATCAAGGGGACTCTCTTAATATGATGAACTACATGTATGTTAGAAAATCCGTTGACCGACTTTTTTTTTTTTTAAGTCAGCTGACCAACTCTCTTTTTAAAAAAGAAAAAGGCATTTGACCTTTGCGTCTCAAAGAAGGACAGATATATAATGAATTAATTGCTATGAGAAGACTACCAAGCTCTTTGACGACACAAGCGAAATGCAACATATTTAAAATGTTCCGTACCCTGCAGTAATGCAAGTCATTTTAAGTTAAGATTGAAAAGCAGTTGTCCAACTTTGCATGAGTACTAAGTAAGAAATCGCTACATGCTTTAGCAATTACATTGTTTAGTTTCATAAAATTCCGGATTACCAACAAAATCGTTTGAATTCTAAATCAATATAAATACCCTTGCAATCAATGGATCCGTTTGCTAAACTGTTCCTTTTCTCCGTGTTTTTGTTTCTTTTGGTCAGTACACTCTTTTAAACAAAATTCCTAACAATTTAATTATCAAGACTGATTGGTCAGTAATGATCAGGAGGCAGTTTTGGACCAAATAGACTCGTATAATTGATTTGAATTCATTATCAGCCACTCCCTTCAACCATCAGGCCAATTACCATGAAAAGAGAAAATATTCCCAGAACATCTTATCTGAATTCAAACGGGTCCATTGTTTGACAATTCTAAAATCCAGATTACATCAAAGAACTTTTTTTTTATGTTGTATGTTAAAGTTTGTCAAAAAGTCAGTTGACCGTTACATTCATTAGAGGGCAAATTAACATTTGCGTCTAAATGAATATCAGATACCTATTGTTAAAACGAATTAAACACCATGAGAAAGCTACTGAGCCAGTGCATTCTTTACACAATGTAAATAGTTATTCCTAACAATTTGAAAATAACCTTAAGACTGATCGGTCAGGAATAATCAGAAGGCAGTCTTGGTCCAAACAGACTCCTATAATTGAGGTGCATTCATCAGTTAACAACCACTCCTTCAACCATCAGGTTGAAGTCATTGTCATAAAAGAGAAAATATTCCCTGAAAAATTTTCATCTGAATTCCCAGGCAGACCGATCTGTTGTTTATTTTACAATCTTAAAATTTGAATTGCATCAATGTGACTTTTTGAACATGATAAACTTTGTTAGAAACTCAGTTGACTGACTACATAAAAGGCAAATGACCTTTGCGTCTAAACAAGTTCAGATATATGAGCTGACCTTTGCGTTTTATAGAGGGTCAGATACTTATTGATAAAGCTAACTGATCACCATATAAGAAAGCTACAAATCTCTTTGGTGATGTAACCAAAATGGTCAAATGTTAAATATGCCCCAATAATGCAATTCAGTTTAAAATTCAATTATGAAAAGCATGCTTGTAAAAAACTATCCAGACATGGTCACCTGGAATACATAATGAGAGCTTACAACTTGAGCAATTACACTGTTTAACATTCAGAGACGAGTCATATACATATATATCTGGATGCACAGTAAACCAAGCTTTACCATAAAAGAGAAAATTTCCTCAGAAGGAGAGATATTTTCTTCTTTAAAATTGAAATGGAATGAAAATGGCTTTTTAAGTTATGTTAAAGGATAGGTTAGCTTTAAGCAAAATTCTCCAAACGTTGCAAAGAGTTGTATGCAAAAAATTGTGTTAGATGGAACCATTAAAATGTTGTAAATGCAGCATCCGGAAAACATAAAAGCTAGAGTTCAAATTTAATTACACAAAGATAGTACTCTATACAGGTTTTTAAAGAAAATGTCAATTTACAACAGTAGTTAATATATCAAAATTAAGGATGAACATTCAACATTTGCTGTAGCATTGTCACTAAATATGACAAATATAGTGTCATCGATAATCCAACAAAATTTGATCATGCTTATTCATGAAGCATTTTCCATCCGTGTCAAATTCTATATTCATTAGATGAGATGAAATGTTTATGATTTGATGTCCGTTGTAAATTTCGGTTGGAAATTGATGCCTTGAAGAAAGGATTTAGTGAAAACAAGATAATAAATTGATAATAGTTGAACGGTGACCATATTTGCAGCAAAGTGTTAATGGGGAGACTAAGCAAATCAGGGTTAACTCAGAAATAAATTGAAGCGCTTACCAGAATTTTGTCACATTAATGACAACTAGAGATCAATCATCTTTAGAAGACACCAGAAAACTAATCACGGTATAGGTTCCATTGCGACGTACCCTTTTCCTTCCACTGCAGTTGAATTTTGGTGCCATTTAAGGATATTTTTGTTGCTACATTCTTCTCTTTGCGTAGATTGTAGGCAACCTTGGCAAAAGCACCTCTCTGTGCTTTTAGGGCTGGGTAGGTCGGTGCGGACCGTGATGCGGTAACGGGGCGGGGTCGGGGTGTTTTGGCGTTGTCGATGGCGGTGTTCAAAAGCGTCGAGTACTCGGTTTCTGTCGTGCATGTACACGAATTTAGCGATGATTGCTCGAGGAGTAGGGGTCCACTTGGTTGATCTGTCGAAGAATTTCCACGTCGGGGAGGCGATGGGCATTTGCTATGGCTATTAGTGCTGCGTCAGCTGCGTCGATGCCAAGGGAGATGAATGTATCCCGTAAAGTGGTTGAAATTACCTCGTTCTGTTGCTCCTTGACTCCATAAAATAGGAGGTTTGATCTGCGGCCATATATTTCCAAAAGCATCAACTTTTCCTCAAGCTTAGAGATTGCATTTTCCGTCTTTCTTTCGATCTCCGGGAGTTTCTCCGTTCCGATTTTGGCTATTTCATCAGTATTCATTGTGACAGACTGCTCCAAATCATTCAGCTTGCTCGATATCATCTTAAATTCTTCAGAGAGAGCATCCATTTTTGAGTTTAGTGATTGGGAAAAATTCGCTATGCTTTTTTGAATATCCGATAGAGAAGGTTGGCTTGGCTCTTCCGATGCACTCGTATCAGCATTGGGTTGACTGCCCGCATGGCAGCGCGTGAATGCTGGACTGTTTGCTTTGTGGCCTGTCGCGTGGTACGATTCGCCATATTGAAAGCCGTGCTTTAGTTAGACAGAAAAGCGGTGGAGTATAAATCAGGGTTAAGTTCTCAGTTAAAACCCCCAAAATTGTTTTTGTAGGTAATATATAAGCCTGCAGAACAAAAACGAAGATACAGTTAGTCAGGTGAATAAATCCATGAATTTAGGTAGAATCTCGGGTTAAAGAGGTTAGGGCGGTGCCTAGAACGCGGAGAGCTAGCTCCTTGCGTCCGTCTCCATCAAGGTCCAGTTGTCAACGATGGTTCAGTGCAATGGTTCAGTGCAGTATCGATCATTGGTTGGTGCCTGAGTGTGACAAGGTTCTTGAGAAGACCCATTACGGTCACTCCCCTCCACACACACTTGTGTTTCATCCATTTAATTCTTAAGATGAATTCATGCTCGGCAGCATATTAACCCTTCGTCAGCGCGGGTAGGGGCGCTAAGTGGTTAAATCCATGGTTATTATTGGAGCTGAGTTAGTGATTGAGTTAATGGAATTTAAGGACAGGTGCAACCATTTGTATTAAATTCAAGTCACATTTTTGACACCGTTTTCTGTCCATATTACCATCACTGGTCTATTTCCATCGACCTTTCATCAATTTCTTACAGACCCCCCCCCCCCCACCTTCCTGCTCTCTCAATATTTCCCAACTATACATGAAATGAAATAGGAGGCTGCACCCTACTCGCTCCATTTTTTGGCAGCCTTCTCAATTTCGAACCCGTTTGTATGGTTACACCTATGTTAATTATATAACGACTATTTATCGATACGTATAAACCATTGTTAGTTCCAATGGAGCTAGGCCATGCAAAGTAAAACCCTTTTCATATGTCAACAAATACAAAATAAATTTTGTGAATACCCCCCCCCCCCCTTGTACACCTTGCTGGAACCCCCAAAGTGCAATTTCAAAGTTTGACACCAACGAGTTTCGAACCATCGACGTTTCGTACATGAGGTGGACTCTTGACCATCGAAACATGATTGAGGCAAGCCTTTTTACAGATCTATCAATCATACTATTCATATAGTGATTTTCAGGAAGTAATTAATTTGCTGGTACTAGCTCGATATTAAACTTCGGCCAGCATTCACATGCGTAAAGATAAGTGGTAGCCACGGTCGCAATGCAGTATGGCCAACGGGACAGTGCACTGTCCGATTCGCCTCGAATTGAAAGCGGAAAGACTATTCGATGAAATCGATGGCAGGCCCTTGAGACGAAAAGAAATGAACGCATTTTAACCTTGAGTTTAATCCCTCATGAATACAGCAGTTAAGTCTTCCCTATTATCATGTAACACACAAAAAGCTGTCATCTTTAATCAGGCGAACAGTAAGCACGTATTTAATGTTTGATTTAATGTCTTGTCATGTTACCTGTCGCTTTCATGAACTGTGGCACATTCAAGAAGCAAAAACGAAAGCATTAGCTGAAAGATCATTGACACGTTTTGATGTGCGTTATTTTTTCTACTTCAGTTGGCATTGTAATCTGTTTGTATCCTCTCCGTCTCCAAGCAGATGTTTAATTCTTAAACAATCTAACACCATTCATGGTCAGACCCGATTGGTCTACTATCAATTTGGTATGATTACAATTTTGTCCAACCATCATTTTGGTCGAACTGACATTTAGTCTAATGCCAGTCGGTCTAATTCCCGCTTCGTCTACTTACCATTTGGACCTTTGTCAAATACAAATTCGGTCCACAGAAAGTTGTAATTAGTTAAGGGTTATTAATGTTAGACCAAGTGATTGTTATACCATACGAAATGGGAAGACCAATAGTCTCGACTACTTGGAATTAGACTAAAAACGGACGTGAGGAAAAAACAGAAGGGGCATACCAACTAGCATATTGGTGCTAAATAGTTTGCTAAAAACATAAACATTCGTTACCAAAGGCAAAATGAAGACGTGTTTATTTGTTTATAAACTTGATTCTTCTCCCCTGGGTATTTCAGAATTAAAAGCCCTATCGATTCTCTACTGGCCTGCCCATTTACCCATTACACTTTTTTCATCATATGACCCCCCCCCCCCTTCTCCATCTCCTTGCTCTTAACTCTGCGACAGTGCTTATCGTTGTATACAGTTTTCGATGTCACATGTTTATGATATGACACTGTCCATAGGTATCAGTTAACGACTTCACCTTTGACACAGGGCTCCACTATTCGAGATTCGGTTTAAGAGCATAAAGGTCTTTATAACTCGGTATTATTGGTTGGTCTTTGTGGAAACGACCTTCTCGTTCTAAACACACTTTTTTCTTGAACCCAGGTCGAATTCCCTAAACACTGGGATGAAAGAGAGCGGCCAGTGTCATCAATTTGGAAGCGTTCACAAGACATGGTAATCCATCAACTGTTTCAACGCGGTCAAAGTCGAAATAAATGCCAGGTTGGGGCGGCGCCCAAAGTGAAGGCGGGCAAGGGCACTATTCAAAGAGTGAGAAAAAATAGATTGAAAGAAAAGAAGACAGACAAAAGGGTATCAAACCGGTGTCTTGGTCACGTTACTCTATATCTACCCCCCCCCCTTATTATTCAATCTATAAAATACATCCCATGTTGTCTTGCCACCCCCCCCCCTTCAAGTTTTAAGCTTATTTCATTTGTCAAATAATTGATACAACATAGGAAATAATTACACAGATATAAATGATACCCATACAAATTAATAGAAATGAATATACATTGAAGCAATATGACTTTACAAGAAAAGTAATATGGTAAACACTAAATAACGTGATAATCATATAAATAACAATATATACGATGAAGGTAGAACAAAATGTATTACATTCTCGATAAAGCAATTTGCAAGGCTATATACCTTTATAACTTTTTTTTCAAAATGAATTAAAAGTTGAGTAAATCTTCATCAATGTATTCTGGCATTGCCCCTAGTGTCAAGTATGCGGATATGAAATATAAAGATATTTATGGTACAAGTTGGTAAACAATAAATTACCACGCACATATTTAGTGGATGTTTTCTAATTTTTATTCTATAAAAGATAAAAGCAGTGGGGCATTCATGAATGACAAGCTTGTTTGTCTGTATGCATGGTATGTAGCTAAAAATACCTACCATTAATATTTCCTATTGTTTCTTTTTCTCCGTAGCATCGCACAGGCATAAGGTTTGATCTGTGTCGACTGATGATGTCGTACAGTCATCACAGTGCCTGATACTTAATGATCTTTTAATCAACTTGATACATTTTCCAAAACTAATGTTAAAGTTTGTGCCAATAAACAAATATTTGAATTTGACATCAGCCGCTGTTAATAAATGAGATATAATGAACAATGTTGAAGATTAGTTTTGAAAAGCAATCAAAAGATTTTCATGTCTCTTGCGATTTACAGTAGCTAATTCAGAAAATGAAAATGCCAGTTTGTTCACTTAATGTAACGATTCGTCGAGTTTGAATAGAACTTTGACCCTCGTAAACTTTTTCATCAACAAATATGACAACAAAATTGAAGTTTCCTGAAATGCATTTACTTTATTTTGGGGGTTTGTGCAATAGACTTGTGGTGGAAAAGATTTCGACAAATGTTTTATTCCTTCGTATGTTAATCATGTCGTTGTATTGAACAATGTGAGATTAAACCGACTTCATAGCTGGCGTCGGTAACTATCATTCAGTTCATTGCTTGTGCAATGTGGCGTCAAAACTTTTTTAAGAATTTATTCATATCCATGGACCTGGGTGCACGCAAATTAATACTCAAATATCATTACGTGTTACCCTTTGCCTGATTAGCCTCCCAAAATAGAAAGAACACATGCACATTCAGCCATGTTCGATCCAGCATGAATGTAAATTTGCAAAATAAACTTCTCATAACATTGCAGGCTATTCAAGCCGATGCCAGACAAAAGGCAAAATAAATTCAGGGAACAATAGAGGTTGACATTGTGCCATGACACAGACTTTATTCTTGACAAAAGAGTGTGATTTTAACTAGGCTAAAGTGCACAAAGCATAAGTATTCTACCCCCCCCCCCCCCTCCCCCTCCATACAGACATCCACTTTCATTTTATTTGTTTTCCGATCATGTTCATGTACTGTTATATAAGTTATATACAACAACAACAAATGTGGACCTCTGATACAAAAGACATAGCGTTGTGGCCCGAAGGTTAATTAGCCTCCGCACTTTGCCGGGATGTGGGTTCGAATCTCAGCCATGGCGTGATTCCCTTCAAGAAGAAATTGATCCACAATGTGCCGCACTCTACTCTACCCAGGTGAGATGAATGTATAACTTAAATGAGACTTTTAGAGTGCGGCAAATCAGGGACATGACACGTTTGAAAGTTGGGATGGGGCGTCGAGCCGAAAACCTTCCCAAAAATCACAATCAGACGGTAATTTTCACATTTTTGTACAGATTTGCCAAGAAAAGAACAGACAAACAGGACTTGCATGCACCTGCATCTTGGGTTTACTATGATTTAAAAAAAAATCAATAATTCTACCCTCTTGAGATTACACTGCTTCTTTGGGACGTCCGGTCCGTGGATAAGAAAATAACCGAGGTGATATAAGTATTGTGCACCAAAAGGCCCACTACATGTCGCGGTGTCCTCTTGGCTAACATGGTCAAAGTCCGCTCAATAAAAACTATAATTGTTGAACAATAACTGGGCGGTGGAAGGGCGAATCTTTGACTCTTTGCCCTTCTGTGTGTAAAGTTAGTGTTTCAGAAAGTTCTTGACATTGGCCTCCAGAGTAAATAATATTATTTGTCTGCTGTGCTTTGTAAACCTGCCCAGGTATAATACCCTTCGTGAGAAAGTCAAGAGCTTTATCAATTTGGAGTGTTTGGATATAGGAAAATATGAAATTGAAGAGGCCTTCATCGCAGAAGGGAACAGTGCACACATTTGCCGAGTTGTGTGTAGTTTATGTTACGTTTAATCATGATTTTTGTAACCACTTGAGTTCTGATCTATATTAAATAAAGCAAGAGGTCGGCTTTAAGAGTCTAGTAGTGAATTAGTAATTACATTATGCATGTTATGGGAGTTAGACTATCAGACCTATTATTTCTCCCCATTACTTTGTCGGAGAGGTCTAGTGGTTAAGCGCCTTTGGTATATGAAGAAGGTACGAACGGAGGTGTCTGTAGGCTTACTTTTCCTCCTTCCGAAATCTGTTCTGTTCTGTTTGTGGTCGTTGGTAACTCCCGAAGGAACTCGGCAGGACAGCATTTTTTTGCTGGTAAACGCCAAGCTGGTATATAACCAATTACACTGGAAACATTTACGTCTAGGTTAATCAGTCATAGTGGCTGACGTAATAGACAACAGATATCACTCTCGGGCCTTTTAATCAAAGTGGAGACAATGGCAGAGTTGGGATTCGAACTCACAACCTTGCGATTATGAGTCCAATGCTCTAACCACTGGACCACACGACCCGTAAAATGAAAGGCTTCATCAAAACGCAACCCATCTCTATCAATTCTTACCTGGTGAAGAAGGCTAAAAATGGTGTCTGATGGAAAGAACGATTTACGCATAAATAATATCTGTAAAGTGAGCCCAATACTGACCATTAATATGTTCATGAATCTTAAGCTATACCCACACGCTACTATTAACCTAAAAATAATATAACATTTCTATAATGCTTTTTAATAATAAAAATGATAATATAGGATATTTATATTGCGCACATATCCACCTTGTTAGGTGCTCAAGCTAGGCGCTCCTATATTACCCGGCTAACCTAGGCGTTCATAGCGCACACAGCTTCTTAAGGAATTACTTCCTACCGGTACCCATTTACCTCACCTGGGTTGAGTGCAGCACATTGTGTATCAGTTTCTTGCTGAAGGAAATTACGCCATGGATGGATTGGAACCCACGACCCTCTGCTTCAAAGTCCGAAGACTAATCCACTGGACCACAACGCTCCACATACGCTACTATTAACCTAAAAATAATATAACATTTCTATAATGCTTTTTAATAATAAAAATGATAATATAGGATATTTATATTGCGCACATATCCACCTTGTTAGGTGCTCAAGCTAGGCGCTCCTATATTACCCGGCTAACCTAGGCGTTCATAGCGCACACAGCTTCTTAAGGAATTACTTCCTACCGGTACCCATTTACCTCACCTGGGTTGAGTGCAGCACATTGTGTATCAGTTTCTTGCTGAAGGAAATTACGCCATGGATGGATTGGAACCCACGACCCTCTGCTTCAAAGTCCGAAGACTAATCCACTGGACCACAACGCTCCACATACTTTTCTTTAAAAAAGTGAGATACAAAGCGCATTGCATAGAAAGTGGAATATAGCTACAATGAGCCAAAACATAGACATACATAAATCAAATGAAAAGTAATAAACAATTAAAGGCAATTGCTGACAAACCGACGTGAACGGAAAAAGGTGTTTAAATACATTGAATGAAACCACTTTCTTTTAGAGTTGGGGAGATCTTGGGATATGGATAACTTAAGCATTATATTGATTATTATGATTATAAACATTCGAACAGAAAGAGCTTTGCAATTACTGACTGGGACATTTTTATTGTCATAATTACTGTTACTGGTAATGACACTGTTCTTGTCGTTATATCAGTTTTATGAAACAATAAAAATTATTTTGCCAACATTATTGTCAGAATATAAGATGAGTAGGACGAACATGACATCGGAAATAGAGTATATTAATCAAATAAATCAGTACTCTCTATTTGAAAAAAATACTGCTACTGAAATCTATTAAAATGGTCTACCTGCATTTATATTTGATATCTTTGTTTGTTCCTGATGTAACGCTTATAGTAGACTGTGGAAAGTTGCATTATACATGCTATGAATATTTTACAATTGTGAGGGTAGTCGAGACTGATACTGTTTGGCATGGTGCGTGCAATCAAAAGAAATTTATTCATGCAACATATTCGTTAGTGAATGTACGTTAGTGTGTTGGTGATTTTTGTTTTTATCATATCCAATGATAGAAATATTGTTGTAGGTCCATGATAAAACAAGGTTTTTACTTTATTTTAAGGGTGCTTATATTATCTCGCTTAGTATGATACCCACACACTCTCTCCTTCTTTCCATCTCCACCCAGCCCCCCCCCCCCCCCCCCCGCCGTCTCTATCTTCTTCTTCTTCTTCTTCTGCTGACTATCCGCACACACCATCACAATCATTACACATCATCTCCCAATTGATTTATTTTCTTCACTTAAAAAAACACAGGCAAGAAATGTCAATTAAACTAAGTCGACACACACGGGCTTGCTTTCAAATGTGGATTTTTAAAACATCTAAGAATATCTATTGCTGAATAGGCTTATTAGCAAACTTCTACCCCACCCCCTAAAAATAATTTGTCGCATCGATCATTAACATTGTGCACGGCTCGTAGGCATGCAGTATTATCTGGGGCCCGTTGCAGAAAGAGTTGCGTTTAAACGCAAGTCAAAAAATCAATCGTAAGTCTGAAATGCGCGCTGTTGATTGGCTGAAAATCAAGTTGGGCATGATTTTTAAAGTTGCGATTGATTGCAACTCTTTCTGCAGCGGGCCCCAGGAAAAATACACGTTCCGCAAGCTATGTCACCCCCCCCCCCCCCCCCCTGTGCATAAAGTATAGCAATTTATTATTTCCAACAGTTGCCCCCTTCCCAACTCCCTCACCCACCAAAATACCACTTCCGAGTTTTTATCACACCCGGGAATCTTTTCCATGTTGAGCAACAAATCACCCCCTTTGCGCGATGGAGCAGCTTATCCAGTTTTCACACCCTGGTTCTAATTCCCGAATATGTGCGATGAATTATGGATGAGATTTTCATTCAGCGCTCCCCACCACATGTCGACAGGTCGCTGCCCCCGACGAGATCCGCTTGAAATATTGCAGGAGGCGATACATCCAAGTTGGGTAATCCTCTCTGAGAGCTTTCCCCCCGTCGGGGGCACTGATCTGTATATATATATGAACATATCAGTCAGGGAATTGCATTTCGTGGACCAGCAGGATTTTAGAATTTGATGGGGTGGTGGGGGAGGGGGCAGAAGCATTTGGACAAGACTCTGAAAATATGACCAGTCAAGATTGGTACCTATTTCAGTAGGGGCGCTTTTATTGGGGGCCCCTTTTCATCCTTAGTTTAAAATAGGGCGCCCGAGTGAGCACTATAGAGCCCCTATCTGTGTAGATAGTTGGGTCGATCTGATGCATTTATGATCTAATGATCAATGTGCCCCCCCCCCCTTGATCCGCTTGTGGAAGGATCAGTGTATTTGGGATCGAACCTGGTGTAGAATTATCAGAACCATGGAGCTATTAAAGACAGCTCCATGGTAGAAACTATTCGAGCATTGTCTGTCCATGGAGCCAATAAATGGACCGGGGGCAAGGGTAGGGTGTCCATTCCCGGCCCCATTGCAATTCAGATATTTTTTTATTTCGTGTTTTTTTTGCCTGTCACAAAATTTTAAACGTAAAAATTAGGCTTTGAAATTCAAAACTACATTGTATTAAGATTTTGTCCCCTTTAGTATGTGGAGGGGAGTAATACCTCTTCGGGGATAAGAAGTGCCGTCTGACATAATTACGAGTTTGCATATATCATTTTGCCGATTCGATGATCACGAGAATCGCCAAGGAGTATGGTTATGATAGAAGGAATTCCAATCAAGATTTCTATCCCCAGGTGCAATACATCGTATGTTTGATTTACTTTAGATTAATAGAATCAAAATAACAAATTCGAGGTTCACCATCCATATGAAGCCATTTGAATGAAACAAAGCGTCCAAAAGGCATGATGCAATTCTGTAATTGTTCTTCAGCCTCTCATGTTTTGAATCCATTCAAATTACACTTACTCCGTGTTTCATCACAGAGGAAAGTTGGAAAGCCAATACGCCTGCACTGATACAACCCCCGAGACGAGCGGTAATGTAGCGAGAACATGGCGAAAGCGATAGCAAAGGAAACATCTCGAGGCTTTATTCCCTCGAACGAAATCGGTCATTGTCGAGTTCATTCATGAGCTGGCATCGCTCTACTCGATTCCATCAATGAGTCACGTCAGCGATGAGGGATGAAGTAACCCAAGATGTAACTGGAGGAAAACGAAGCGGAGATTGTGATCACCAGACCGTGAGCATGGCGGGGGCGCGAAAAAGGCGGTTACTGCCTTTCTCCTAACTATGTTAACCCTGAACATGCTTAGAGAGAAAATAATGTATGGATAGATAAATAGCGTACTCGGGGGCAATTTTTCATTCGGTCTTGAGTGACGAAGACTTCGATTTACAAGCTCACATACTTAGCTTGGTTCATAAGGTGTTGTTCACACTACACAGTCTTGGATGCATTCGATACATGGAAAGTGATCACGCGAAATTAGAGTGTTGCTCAAGCAGATCGAGTTTGAAGTGAATTTGAATTTGCATTTATGGTTTATTTCAGTTATTTATCACTTTTTGGCTTACAAGTCAGAAATACATAAATACAAATCACTGGTCGACAAAAAATGATTAAGGAAAAAAGAGCTTACAGTTGAGTAATTTCAATACAAACGAAATTATCCAATAAACTCATAACCATCATGTCTCATTACGGTTCACAGACGTTCATAAAAGCATAGATGACTCGAAGGGGAGGGTGTATGAGGCTCTGATTTTTTTTTTTACATTTTCAATTTTATCTTCTTTTTGTTCAAAACATCATCACTTAATGTCCATGATGTCGAAAATCCTCAATGTGATTAACTGCTTTAACCATGGACCATACTCGAGAAAAAAAATCTTTATAATCCTCCATTTTATTGTTTGGGGGAGAGGCGCCAGATTTGTGTTTGAAAATCACATTCGGATGAATGTAGTTAGCCCGATAGTGTTCCTCAGTCAGAGGTATAATGAATCGTCAGGCTGTGCGCGTCTGTGTGTAGGCTTTGAACGATGAGTCTTTGGATCTGCAAAATCAATTTGCCATAAACATTTCTTTTGAAACGCGATTCCTGATCCGGGGTTATCTGAATTCGTCACATGGGTAGAATGGAAGACAAAACAAAATTTAATGAGGGAAAATCACTTACTTTCATGTTTGAAAAAACATTTTGTTCAGCTGTATCAAATAACAATGGGGTAAATTAATAAATTATCCAGCGCAAATTACGTTGCAGGCGACGGGGAACTGTTTTTTTTCAAGGGGGGGGGGTGATCATGCAAACAATCACAATCCTATGGTCATTTTTATGTTTTTGTACACGGTTTTGGAAAAAAAAAGTGGGGGTTGAAGCCCCCCCCCCCCGCTTCCGTGGCCCCTGTGTTGTTGCCCGGGGGGGGGGGAGTGGGCGTGGCCGGACTCTTTAAATTCAGTCGCACGGGAAGCAAAAGCAATACCAAATTGGGAAGACAGCATTTATCGAATGCTCACGAATATTTGCGTCCTTACAACAGGCAAAATATATAACAGATAACACTGGCGTATCGGGCAGAATGGGGGAGGAGGCAGAACAATGGTGGTGATCATATATCTATTGTGAATGCTAATACATATATCTCCATGATAAAATCAGATATCAAACTTGCACTTATTGCTATTACCCCTCGCTCCTCCCAAGTTCCCCAACCTATGAATACCATAGTCATCTAGTGTTCAATCAAGTAAAAATGACACTTTCCATGCATTCCCAGGGCATATTTGGACATTGGACATTCCGAGCAAATGGAATGATTATGATCAGCATAATGTTAAACTAATGGTTTTACAAAGAGTCATTTGCCTTTCCTTCTGGGAATGATTTCATCGGTGCAGTGAACCTGGAGCTAACAGTTTTTTTCCCCCGCCGGTTTGTTCGTTTTTGGAGCTCTCCGTACCACAGAAGAAACATTTTGAGAGAGTCGGTAAGTATTGGACTAGTTGTTTTCGCATCAATGTTAAACTAAAATGGATAGAAATCTGGCCAATTTTATTTTGTCAATACTGGGCTTCGAACCCACAACCCTGCAATCATCCCATTATCCTGTTTTTTAACATGTTAAAGTCGGTTGCATGCATGGTGGGAATGTGGAGTATGAAGTCATTGTCTTCATGTAGTACCTTATTTAACGTATTCTTATATTATACAGAGTGAAACAATGTTTGAAATGAAATACATCAAATCAAATCAAAATCTCGTCTGTGTTACTTTGAATTATTGCCCCTCCATTGCAATGAATATAACAATACAATACACAAATCAAATGTTTATATAATACTGCGAACTATCTTTCTTATAAATCATGAAAAGGATTGGTAATTTATTCAGTATATCAGTTCAATCTTACATCAAGATCACAGATAAACCCAACTACTTTGAATCAGCATGAAAATATTTCAAAAGACAAATTGTGACAGATGCGACACCCGTCGTCGAGTGAGGAGAAGAAAGAAAAAATAAATCAAATAGAAAGTGGAATTACAATCTGAGACTGGTAATACGCTAACAAATAATCAGAACATCATAAATTTCCATATTCCAGGATTTCGAATCGATCGTCAATAAACGTTGTCTCTAGTTGTGACACACGTCATTGCGTTAGACAAGGGGAATTTAAAAAAAAACAGGTAAAATAAAAAGTGAATTGTATACTCAGGCCGAGGACTCGTTTCGGGGTAACATCTTTCCAATCAATGGAGTACGCATAAATGAATGAATAAAGGGAAGTCGAAACCCAACCAGGTTGAAATGCATTGGTCATTCTTCCTTGGAAATATTCTAGCTTGGCCCCTCTGTAACCTTCGAATAATGTGCTGTCATGGTCAAGGGATGTGTATAGGTGCCTGGGGAAGATAATTGCATCAGGGGCGCCTAGGAACCGGAATTTTCACCTTACTACAATCGCTCTTTTTCTCTTTCATTGTGATGTGGACACCAATTCATTAGGTCGTTAATATATCTTTACTTTATAAATATTAATTGAAAATTTAAAAAGGAAACGTTGTTCTGACATAATCAATAGAGGGTTTTCGCACAACGACACAGGGCGAATTTAAGAACACAGTAAATGTATTGAAAATGCAAGTCAAATTACAATAAGCAACTGGAAGGACTTTGTCGAAAATTGGTGAACCGGAACAACGGATTCGTCCTAATTTTCGAAGCGGACGAAAACATTTTGCATATTTTCCGTTTGTCCAGAGTCCAGGACGGAACTGCTGTCTTGATTCGCCAATAATCGATAAAGACTTCTTGTTTGCTTTTTGTCTTGAAGAGCATTTGACAATACATGTTATGTTTTTGAAAACGTCCTGCTACGCGATGCGAAAACTCTCTATTGAAGACAAAGGGGAACACAATGAAGCCCTGTGCTTGTCAAGGCAAGATGAGGGCCCGATTTAATTAAAGGACAAGTCCACCCCAACAAAAACTTGATTTGAATAAAAAGAGAAAAATTCAACAAGCATATAACACTTAATTTTCATCAAAATCGGATGTAAAATAAGAAAGTTATGGCATTTTAAAGTTTCGCTTCATTTCACAAAACTGTTATATGCACATCTCGGTCGGTATGCAAATGAGGAACTGATGACATCACTCACTCACTATTTCTTTTGTATTTCATTATATCAAATATGAAATGTTTTTATTATCTCGTCATTGTGATGTGAAATGAAGTTTCATTCTTCCCTGAACACGTGGAATTTTGTGCTTCAAACAAGTAGGTCCTAATCGTCAAATTGGTAAAAATTGAAATATTGTATAATTCAAAAAATAAAAAAACGAAAGAAATAGTGAGTGAGTGACATCATCGACTCTCTCATTTGGATGCAACTGGGTCGTTCATATAACTATTTTGTTAAAAATAAGCGAAACTTTGAAATGTCATAACTTTCTTATTTTACATCTGATTTTGATGAATTTTCAGCATTGTGCTTGTCTGATTTTTCTCTATTGATTCAAATCAACATTTTCCTGAGGTGAACTTGACCTCTACGTTCAATTTTTACTTTAATGCACCAGTCACGTTGACCGGACGAGGCGCCAAAATCGCAGGGTGGGTGGTGAAAGGTAAGGTGTGGGTGATCATGAAATATACTGGCATGCTGTAGAACATTACATTCAACAGCGCCATTTTTACTATACCAGCAGTAGTTTACGATTATTTTAGCAAGGGATTTTTTGTAACATCATGTTTGATAACTTCCTTACTATGTTTATATGACTTGTTTTGGGGCGGTTGGGTGTGCGTGTGATGCCTTGAGTGAATGTGTCTATTTATTCTTATGGCAGTTATATACATTTGTAAGAGTGGTGAAAATCATGGAGTAATCAGAATTAATTCATCATATGAAAATATAATTATACTAAATAATTTTGTGACGGTCCTTGATTTAATTATATATGTATAGTTATATGGCATCGCGGTTTTTCTAAATCATTTTTGCGGTTTCGAACTATTGAAAACACAACTCTATTGAAGCTTTTTGAAATTGTCACGATAACCAAAAATCATAAGTAAGCTAATATTGAAATATTCATCTTCGAACATGAAGAAGGTAAAAGTCAAACCGCGGAATTCATATTTTTCTTGATGCATAGGAATGCCAATGTATTGTAACAATGCTAAATATTCCAAAAGTTTTGACCAAATTACGGAAATGAAACCACAACAGAATTGTTCCAAATAAATTTTGTCATGCTTTGAAAATTGAGATATTTTCGATCACTTCCCCTTGGGTTATTTTTTTTTTACAAAAAACTATATTTGACACGGACAAACCATTCTAATTCAAGAGAGAGCAATTAATGTTATCATGCCCAGGGATATATCAAAGGAAAGCAATCAATCTTAAATGAATATTCATTACATTGTCTTGAATTTGATAAGGCGTGTACAGTATCCATTTCGTTCGTCAATGTAAGAGATTGTAAGTGATACATCAATAAAGTCATGCTGGTGGAAAAGGTGGGACCGAGGTCGTAAAAGGTGTTGTGTTTCTCGAACTGCACAAGGAATGGGCAACGAGTGGTGCTTATTTGATGTTATGAATTCTATATGTTGGATTCAGGGCCCTGGGAACGATTATTCAGTTGGAGGTGTTGGTTTGGAAGAAAAAAAATGACAAGCAAAAAATTATCAATAATATCATAGAATAATAATAACACAATAGTTTTCACTCCAAAATGAAGGTGATTTTGATCTGGCTAAATACGACAAATAAGAAAGAGGGTTTCACTCCAAAATGAAGGTGATTTTGGTTAAATTTCACCGTTTAAACATTCCTACCGGATTTCCAGGGAATGCTGACTATGGTGAACAACATACGAAGCACCCCCAGGCAAATCTTGGGGAGGGGGACTTCAGCATCCCAGCATCCCTGTTTCCCAGGATATCATAATGATGCAGTATGTAATATTTCTAATGAATTTTGTCACATCCACATGCATAATATAACAATTGTTCCGCGTCTGTAGAGTGCATCGTGAAGGGTAGAAATCTTTCAATCATTAAGCAGTACTCCTTGTTTATAGTTGTCTCGATATCTTTCGCATAACCTCCACCATACACGCACATTATTTGTTATAAGACAAACATACAAGTTTACTTTTAAGAGACAATTCTTCTTAGAATTTTCTACCAGCGACTTTGTATACTGATGGTAATATAAGGAAGATCAATTTAAACATGTCTACCTTAATATATTTTATATATACCAGGGTATTTCCAAGGTTCGCTTGTGATTCCTTCGGTAGGTCCAAATTGGCCAATACGTTGAAATGTGTTTCCAGGTAAAGCGGGTCCCGCACAACGCCCTTCAGTCATGTCCATTTCTGGTTAAATGTCCTTTGGCCAAGTACATCTGAACAATAATTAACCCAGAACAATATTTCCAGGACATGCTTTAATCTGGACAAACTCCCGCATTCATGCCGAAGACATTTACCATAGACAGATGGCTCTTCCTAGACAGTATTTACAAGGAAACAATGACGGGAAAGACATCTGGCAACATCCTTTGGTCAACCGGTCCTCCGTACTAGCTTCAGCATTCTGACAGGGATATCATCAGTGGCGGATCCAGAGGGGGGCGCCCCGGGCGCGCGCCCCCCCCTATTTTCGCCGGATTTTTTTTTTTTTTTTTTTTTTTTGGATGGTTATATTTACTGGATTGGTACAATGTAGTCAATTTCAAGGGCTAGATCTAGTCAAAACTATATTTTAACTTACGCTCATGGCCTTTGTGTTCGCACAAATGCACCTCTGTCACACTGTATTGCAATATGTAAATCCCGGAATTCCAGGGCGCGCAAGTCGATTGGTTGGAAAGTTGCACCACTTGTAATCGTGAGTTGCAGTGCAGTGACCAGTGTGAAGATGTTGGATTGGATATCATTTTTCCCGAAATTTTGTGTTTTTTGTAACATGCGTTTGTCCGTCTTTATGGCAAATACATGTAAATTGTAAGTAACAGATCGCGATAGAAAGTGTCAACGATTACGATGCGAATGATAATGTCTATCCCCTAGATTATTCTTCACTCAAAGATGAAGCCCTATATCGGGCGCCACTTGCGCAGCATTATCATTCTGCCTTGGTCATGTACGTTTTCACTGAAATGTATAGGTCAGACATATTTGTATTTAATGTAAACTAACTTTTACACTTTCTGGTAGATTCAGAGGCATATTATCCAGGGCGCCCCAACTAAGTTTCGCCGAAGTAATCATTCCAACGAATTATCAAGGAGCAAACTGTGCATTTTGGGGAAAAAAAGAACCAAATTTTATGCATGTTGCCATACGACTAAACAATTCTCGTTTGAAACACACAATGTAAATACACAAATGACAATAAACAGAATGGATTATTCGGAACTTATCGATTACAAGTCTCAGTTTCATATCATTTAAATTTGACGTTTCAATCACACGATGCAAGCAAGTGAAGAGCCTTTGCCAAATGTATGTTTTGAATGACCGCTTATACGGTGTGTGACTGGAAACCAGCTCCTAAATGAGTCAGTATGTGTCTTTTATTCATAAAGTTACAGTGATTTAAGTGTGCATTTTTCTTCTAAGGGTGCTCTCAAAATACGACTTTTGGACATGATTTTTTGAAAAAGTCCTTGCCGTGGGAGGGGGGAACCCCCCTCCCACACCCTCCCCCCGCTCGGTCGCTTCGCTCCCTCGCCGCTGGCGCCCCCCCCCCCCCTATTTCAAAATCCTGGATCCGCCCCTGATCATATATATATATATATATATACATGTACCCGCGTCATTCATATTGTTTAAACTATCCGTATGTCAATGACGTGTCTGGAGCTAATAATGATGATGGTGATGACGACGATAATGATGATGATAATAATAATGATAATAATAATAGCAATGATAATAATGGTGATAATAATAATAATAGTCACTCCAATTAAACATAATAATATATTTCACAAATATTAACATGATAATAATAATAATGGAATATCTAACCAGGGAAGCCACTTCAGTTCCGATAACTTGCTATCATGATTACACCTGCTTTTAATAGCTAGGCTGCCTAGGCGCTCAGGCGATCGAGAAATTTCTTCCTACCGGGTTCACCTCATCTGGGTTGAGCGCAGCATAATCTGGGTAAATTACTTGCTGAAAGAAAACAGACCATGACCATGATGATTGCCGTGGAATTCGAACTCACGTCCATCGGATTGAAAGACTAGAATCATAACCACTAGACCCTGACGCGTTTAATTGTGACATGAAAAGCTCTTTTGGGGAAACCTAGCCCCATACACAAAACCGATTACAACTTTCCTTATCAATTGACCCACTGGGGAAGGCATCCAAATGTTTGGACTGCTACTCATCCTTCCCTCTCCTTCCTTATAAGAACCCCTATAACCATGGAGCTATTAGAAGTTCCATGCTATAGCCATGCCTGGAAATCACCAAAACCAATTATCCCCAAACAATTTCCATTTAATTTTAAACTCTAGTGTTCTATGCAGCCTTTGTGGTTGCTTAAATGCTGTGGGTCGAAGGGTAAGAAACTCAACCCCGTTCTTCGCGATGGGCATCCATCTGGATTGGGGTGGGATGCGGCATTCTTGAGAGGTGATCGTCCTACGAGGGTCATTAAAATCATCTTGGCTCTTTCTTTCGATGAGGATACCAGACCCCAAGCTGTTGAGCTTGATGGTGAACTATCTCGAGAAATACAGACAGTGATCTCCTTCGGGGTTCTGTGCATCTGTAACTCCGTGGCTGTCTACGGTCCGGATAACCCGATTTTACAAGACGGTTTTGCTACAGTCACACCAACGAAACCGACCCCAAACCGACCGATGGTATCCGATTGGAAATAATGTAATAGCTTTGATCGGTCTGGAGCCGGTTTTGCTGGTGTGACCGTAACAATATATATTTCGCATGCTATCATTGTGGGACACCATTGTGTGACAACGTAATCAAAGATATTGGTTTACTTTGAGCATTGACCTGGTACTCGGACTGGTAGGTCCATGGTTTGAGTAATGATTACTTAAGTCCAATTAAGCTCAAAGACAGTTACGTTCGGACAGTTTGAGGCACTTTTCAAAACAGTTTATTTAAACACAGAGGTATCAGACTCACTTTACTGTTCCGACAAACACTCGTGAAAACATAGAGGGTGAAACTAATAACTACCGATCGACATAATCTATGTACCCCTGTACATGTAAATGTGCTCTGTACTGGTAGAATGATGGTGGATATGATAAAGTATTCTTATGACGGTTACCAAGAACAAAGTTCTGTGATGTGATATTTAGACGTGTTGTCTCTGCATCATTTATATTTGACTTGCAAAAAAAAGGTTTTTAACTGCTAGGCTTTTCAAAATCCCATATATGAATCTGCCATTATTCCATTACGTTTATTGCTCTACCCACGGTTGCGTAAGGGTTTGATTTCAAGCGAAACTGAGCTATAAAGCTTAATGATACAGTTAAAAAAATATTGAAGTACAAACAAATTCAACTGACCATAATTTTAGTCAATAAATGTTGACGACTTTCTTTTGAAACAAACACCTGGATGCTGGATTGTAGTTATGTCATGTTTGTAAAGTCGGTCCCGCCTGAGCTCAATGCCTACGAAGACTTTAGTGGAATGTTATTGTTACTTGTGCGTACATGTGATTTTCCTTCTTCATTTTGTCTTGTGTCACTGTCATTTTTCTTTTGCATGTCAATGTTTTGTTCCTCCCGTTCCTTTATTCATGTATCTGTTTTTCTGTAAACCCACTCCATATGCAGGACTCGACATTTTCTTATTTTTCTGAGCACTAAGCCGAAATTCAATTATGAGATTCTGATCGATCTTTCACGTCTGATTTAGCAGATGAGTCATTCTTTTCTTTAATAATCATATCAGTACATTCACCATTTCATGCCTCCTTAACTTATTTTCTTTTTTTATTATTATCCACGCGTTGAAGTCCTGCTCTCTTATCTTTCTTTACCTCTTTTCCCTTTTACTTTCGTATCCCTTGTGTCTGTTTCCATTTTTTTTCTTGTTCTTTTTTTTGTTCTGCTGTTCTCTGTTTTGTCACCTCCGTGACCGTCTTCGTATAGGCAATTCTAAAATAATTATTCAGAGGGGTCCACACAACAAAACCACTGCTTTTTAGTGGATCCCTCCATTTTCTCAGAATTTTATCTTATAATTTTTATGATATTTTGCTTATAATATAATAGTCTGTTTTGTTTACTTTTACTTATAAATAAATAGCAAATATTGTACAAAGTTTACATGTTATTGGGGTTCAGGTATCACAGCCAGGCCCTTCATAACAGCATCCTTGGAGACAACAGCCAGTATGACCAGTATACACATCCCATATGTAGCAGTAAAATCTGGATAACAACTTTGTCAATGTAAATAGGTATTTTACACCAATTCGATACAAACTTATAATTGCACACAGCAAAAACTGTGGTGTTAACCGGTGTACATAGAGGACCACAACAGTTATTTTACACCGGTGTTAAATTGGTGGTGTTAGTTTTACACCTGTAGGTGTTATTACGACACCTTTGGCTGTTACATTTACACTCTTTGGTGTTATGTTCAATCTTTAGGGTGTAATTTTAACACCTCAGGGTGTGGTCCTCTATTAGTACCAATTGGTGTCAGCTTTAACACCACGGTTTTTTACAGTGTATCAGTCTGTAATAATCATCAATTTAGGCTTATGTATATTTTATTTGTATCCTCGAGCAACGGCCAGGGATTGAACTACCAGCATGGCCAGTGCACTATGCATATTCAACGATACACCTAACATACGGTATTTATCATGACAGTGTCCAAAACTGTTTATTGTAAATCGTACCTATAATGTACATGCATATAGTATCAAATAATATTCCTAACCCGCCTTGGCTGGTATATCATTGGAGAGGAATTTGTTGGGAAACCACCTCCTAAGGGATTTAATACTCATCGAAACGAACTGACCTGTGACCGCCTTTAAGGGTCGAGATGTACAGGATCTCATTCCAATCAAAATGTAATCACCTTAAACATATTAAAGGCTTGATCTTTACAACTCGTTCCTCAAAGAAATTGACACTATAGAAGGTTTGAACCCAGAAAAATAAGAACATTTAGCATTGACTTTTTATCGCCATCTTGATTGGAATATAAATATGACATAAAATGTAATATACATGTTTATGTTACACGTACCGAATAGGACCTTTTTATCTGATGTCTTTATTTTATAACCACTATCGTTTTGCCTCCCCCCCACCCTTCCATCGCGAGTAATCTGTAATGATTATCAATTAATAGCTTTGATGAAAGGTTTATAACGTGGATTTCTTGATGCATCATCTATCACGGTGATTCAAATCTTTAAAAACATGGCAAATAAAATATGTTTTCAAATGCATTCATTCCTGTTAGATTTTTGGAAAATTGGCGTGATCTCTCTGTATCCCTTTTCTTTTTCTGTACAGAAGGCCCTTCGAAATCCTAACTCACAGATCTACACAGCAAAATTGTGGTGTTAACCGGTGTACATAGAGGACCACCCCAGTTGTTTTACACCGGTGTTAAATTGGTGGTGTTAGTTTTACACACCCATAGGTTTTATTACAACACCTCTGGTTGTTATATTTACACTCTTTGGTGTTATGTTCAATCTCTAGGGTGTAGTTTTAACACCTCAGGGTGTGGTCCTCTATCAACACAAACTGGTGTCAGTTTTAACACCACGGTTTTTATCAGTGTAGTGATATGATTGTGAGTGTGTATCAGGGAGTTGCAAACAAAGATTAAATCCAGAAATTCTTCGGAAAGACAAAAAAATGAAAATAAAGATATGCAAATATTTTAAATCAAGTAAAATTACAAGAGAATCAAATATCGAATTTAACTCCCACCGGTAATTTATGTAAATTCTGAGAATCTGTTTGAATAGGTATGTGAAGAAACAGAGTGTATTTGCATTTGTAGTGTATTTGTATTACAGGCCCCGCTGCAAGCTTTTGCTTTTAGGAAATTACATCTTCTTATTCTGTTAACAAATCATGATAATGGCTTTGCATGGTTTATATTGGAAAAAAAATGCTATTTGTGAAAATGGAAGAAAAGAAATGTTCAATTGAATTGGAAGTTGAGTGCAGTATAAGAATATGTGTTTGACTGAGAGACAGTGAACTGTACACAGCAAAAAATGTGGTGTTAACCGGTGTACATAGATGACCACACCAATTACTTTACTCCGGTGTTAAATTGATAGGGTTAGTTTAACACCTATATGTGTTTTTACTAGTATTAAAACACCTTTGGTTGTTACAGTTACACCCTTTTGTGTTATGTTCAATCCCTAGGGTGTAATTTTAACACCCCATGGTGTGGTCCTCTATAGACACCAACTGGTGTCAGTTTTAACACCACAGTTTTTACACTGTATGAATAAGCTTGATAAGAGAACAGAGTATAGTTGGCATGCATGGATAGGATGAAGGGAAAGTAGCGGGAAAGTAAAGGATGAAAACAATTATGGGTACTGAAGTTACGTTAGTAAGATGCAAGAGAAGGCAAATGAAATGTAGATAAGGACATATCGCAAAGGCAGCGCATTTCGTCGTGCGAAGATTTTCAAATAGGATTGAAATTGAGCCAATCTCGCACCCCGCGTCATCATTCACTATTCCCAGGTTGATCGAGAAACGCACTTAAGAGCAAGTTATCCCAGGTCATTCCCGTATGTCTCTTAACCCAGAGTACATTTGCACTTTGACAATCTTAACTCCAGGACCTTCAATCTTTAAAGAGAAGATCGTGTCCTTGTGTAATTTAATGGGAGAAGCAAGTAAACAAACCAATAAATATTTCTTTAAACTCTGTGGAACTTTTATAAAGAATATGTCTAAAAAAACACAAACTTCATTTTCCAGCCAAAAATAATACTTTGCATTACAAGTTCAGATTCACATTTACAAAATGTCTTATTGCTTAGATTTTAAATGTATTCTTTTTTTAATTCATTTGACCATTTGACAGCGCTTGTTGGGTCACTGTAGACCTCACAATCGTCCCCTCTCTCGTCTTTGTAACTAGTGGCATTTTCAAGGTGTAACGATATGTTGAGTACGAGTCCGGATCCAGGGAGAGCACATGTCCCATCACCCCCCCCCCCCCACCCCCACCATATCCACCACCACCACCTGGAAAGTACCCTGCCAGGAGTAATGTCCCTTTGGAATTGAAGCCCCCACTTCTTCCACCCACTAGAAATAATGGAAACGCTTCCCTTTTTAAATTGCCAGTTTATCGGTAATTATTAGCTCTTTCTGTATGTTTGTCCAACAAAATCCCTTTTCTGCACGCCCCCCTTATGATATTTTTCACCCGTCCTACAATGTGTTCCTATTGAAGGTATAAAACCCGTAAAATGATACATGTAGTGGAATGCAACTGGTTACGAAGAAAGTTGCATACCATTTTCTCTTAAATCACAGCTATTTACCCCTTTTTTACCATATTAATATGACTTTTCTTACTCACGATTCCCCTGACCGGAGATCAACCTTTACTTTAAACTCTCAGCAGCTGAAGTCAGTGAAATCAACGGCTCTTCGATAAAGACTTATTTGTGCGTGTCATTTGAACCCTTTTCTGACTCATGGAAATTCGGCTTCTGGGATGGTGAAAATGAATAATCATCTTTTAAGAAAGAGCTTATGCACGTGGGCCTACTATGTTGTTGAATGTAATACCCTGGATTTACGCTTATGTTCGCCAAGGAGTTGCGCTGTAGGGCGATAGGGACCACCTCCCCAATTCCTTTTCGCTGAATGAAAGAAGGAAGAAATTAGGGTTTAAAAAGGAAGAAAGAAGAAGGAAAGGAAAGCAAAGCAAAAAAGGGGGGTTCTGCATGAGGTCGTGGTCCGGGGCGGATCGATGATTTTTATAAGGGGAGGCACATTTTCGCGATAAAAATTTGACAAGAAAAAAAAAGTTTTACTTGAGTATGAACGGCATTTTCCCGTTACAAATATATTCTGTGTCTCTCAAAAGGGGAAGGGCACATATGTGCATTTAATAACTACATATTTACATTAAAAATATTGACCAATACTCTCAAACGGGCCGGACGTATCCCCCCCCCCCCTTGGATCTGCCACTGGTCATGGTAGTTCGTGTATTTCTGTTTTAATCCTTTTATCAATCGAGAGAAAAATACGTCACATTTAGGTAATTGCCGCCCTTATTGTACTAAATCATATTTTCACCCCTTTGGCAGTCATGATATGAACGTACGCGCACTGCCTTATACAAGCTGAAAGTAATCATTCACTGTTAACAAAACATGCCGTCGATACATTCCATTTTATTTCATGTAATTATATGTTATTTTATCCTAACAATAAATTACATGAAATGAAATGGAATAAAGTAACATAAAGGAATACATCGACTTATCCAATTAATTTTCTTGTATATCTTTTTTCATCTCATACTATCAATCAACTTATTTATTTCATTCATAGGGGTGGGGTGAGGGCTTATCTAATGAAATAAGAGGCAGATATAAAAGGTGTATCGAAAAATAATTGTTCTTTTGATATCAATTTTATCAGGATATTTCTGTCGCTGTGGATATGACCTTAATCACACTTCAAATTGATGTCAAAAGCGAAATAGGCAAATGCATTCATCATTGACGCGCCTGATATATCATCTTCCGCATGGAATAACGAATCGTATATCAGTCAAATATAATTATGTCTTTTAATTTTGGCTGAACAGTACTTAAGTTTCAATCTTGACCCAGCTCACTTAAAAAGGCTTTCTAACCAAACATCATGCTTTTTTATTTAGGCATTCAAGGAGATGCTTTCCCCTTGGTTTTTTGTTCAAGGCGACATGCACGGCTGAGACGTGTGAAAATCTTCTACGGAAGCAGTAATGGATCAATTAACTTGAAGACATTTGCGATGGCCATTAATTACGATTCTCCGTGATGGACGCAATTAGGGCATTCGTGGCGTACTTGAAAATTAAAGCGAGGATGCGTTTATAGCTTTGATCTGACTACCAAGTTTAAAATTAGTTTTAACAATGCTTAAAATCTCAATTTTGTTCTACGTGAATCAAAGAAATAAGCCTGTCCAGAAAAAATAGAAGATTAGAATAGATAGAAGATTTAAAGAAAGAAGTTGTTAGTATCAATGAATCCGACAATTCAATAATCCTAGGGTGGATTTGGGCCTATTTTTCAACGAGTTATTGTTTAACGATAATGAAAATCACGTTGATAAACGTCGCGCATCCCGGTAAATGATAAGTACAAAACTCAAGCCGATAAATCTTGCACTGCAAAGACTGTTGTTGATTTAACACCAGCCGGAATCTATATAAATTATATGTCCATACCAGAGAAGTGTTAAACAACACCAGTTTCGCTTTGGTCTAACACCAGATAGGTGTTTATACAACATCAATTAGTATTAAAATAGCATCGGTTTGATTACAAACTGGTGTTGTTTCAATACTTCTCTGGTGTGGACATAAATAGATTCAGGGCTGGTGTTTAATCAACACCGGGGTTTTTGCAGTGTGGTTGGTGATGCTGGTATAAATTAATAAAATCAAAGAAGAGCTACTTTGTGGGTTTGACTTTAAATTTTCTGTATGAAACAATGAGACCCCCTCGTCCATCCGCCGATAATCTTCCAAATCTTTATTACTCAAGCATGCCAAATATCATGAGAAAGCTCTTACAGTATTGTGTAACTCAACCATAGGACAATCACTGCTTTAAGAATCTCTGCCGATTCAATTAACCCACGAGACTCCAGTGGTGTCAAAATGAATGCGCAGTTCAAAGGCGACCTCTTTATCTTTAACCCACGTCTCATCCTAATGACTGCTAAGGACAGAGCCACCATTCCGAAATGAAATCGAAATGACCTATCATTTATTATAAATATATGCCCTCTTGCATGTATATTGAGTTAAAAGCTATGACATAAGGCTGAGACTGAGTGATGTATATTGTAACTGACTCCGGAACTGACTTGGGTGTCTACGTAGACGCTCTATGCTTTGGTGGGTTAGTCCGTTAGTCCGTAAGCATGGTAAGTTTACAATGGACCATCTTACTGTTTCTGACATGGTATCCTGAAGAAACTCGGCAGGACAGTTTTTTTGTTGGTAAAACGCCAAGTTGGTATATAACCAATTAGCCCTATATAATTATAAGAAACATTTTACGTATAATTTAATCAGGCATAGTGACTGACCTTGAATATAGACTACAGAAATTATTTTCGGGTACTGTATCAATGTGGAGATGTTGGCAGAGCGGGGATTCGAACTCACAGCCTTACGACCATGAGTCCACTACTTCAGCTACTTGGCCTCAGCACGACCTAAATAATACTGAACACCTGCGGGCACGCTACGGTTGTAAATAGAGGTTTGATAAGGTTAGATTTTTAGGGGTGTGAATTTCTTAAATTGTGATATCTGCAAATAAGTGAAAACATAATTGTTTCTCTCTCCATCTCCTGTGAAGATTTAATTGGCAAGATAAAGAAGCTAAAATCGACTGCATCTTTAAGGAAATTTGATCAGGAATATGTAATTTACATGATTTAAGAAGGCCAATAAAGTTTTACTTTTATACCTTGTACATATTTTTTATTCATACAAACAGACACTTGGGTTGTCATTATATTAGATTCTGTAAAAAGTAATTTTGAGATCGTTACCAGAACTGGAATTTATCATTGACTTATGAAATTAAGTACATTGGTGGGAGGAATAACGACGAAATAGAAGAAGGACGTGGCTCTGACAACCATGAACATGATAGAATAATGGGAGCCAACTAAAATGCTGTTATCATGATTGTGTATACAGATACAGGCACACGTTCAAATACCACACATAGAATAACAATAGAGAAAAACAGAGACGAAAGCAATTACTGTCATGTCTTAGAACAATATATTATATCGAACCAGGTCTGATTAAAAATTATGATGCATTCTTCTGTCATATCATGAGGTTCATTGATAAGGAGCAAGGATATGGTTACCCTGTGTTGAAAACATACATTCACGTGATAGGTACTTTTATAATGCAAGAAGATTTATCATTTCAGCCTCGATTTTAGATTGCCATGAACTCCTTTCATGGAAAGCACAGGCTTACAGTGTCAATTTTCCATCCACCTTTTTATTTATTTACAGAAAGCGATAAACAATCGATCTTGCACAGATAGCCGATATCTGACATTTCGTCAGTCTAACATGTCTTTTCGTCGACACAAAGTTAATTTCCTTTCAGTGCTTAAACAATGGTACACTAACAATTTATCAGGATTTAGATCTAGGTCTGAAAAGAGTGAACCTTAGAAAAAAATATTATTTGTTAGAGTAAAAACAAGAGCTATACACTTCATAGGAATTAAACACAAAATATATCATATATTCAAAATAATCACGTTGCTGTAGTTGATATAGTTTCGTCTGAACATTTCCGGAGATTGAGATGTCTATTTTCAACTCCTTTTTCGATCATGTTAGGATAAGATATTCCACAATGCGATTCAAACGATCATACCTCATATTATTGTAAGCATAATTAGACATGGATATATCATTCTTCATATCATACTAAAAGAAAGACTAGGATGAATTCGGATTAGTGAAGTTATGTAGACGAACTTTCGGTTAGATTATTATATGTGTGGTATGTCATGTAGGATATCTTTATCCCCTTTTCACCATGCACGGTTTGAATGTGCAATAAATTGTCACGTGCAAAACTACTTTGTAAGACAATGGAATGGAGATGGGACCCCTAATAGTAATTATTTGTTACATACACTCTTAAAAATGTTGGGTAACATACTGTCCACACAACAATTGGTTAAAATTGTATCCAATTCTGAGTTGTTTTAAACCAATAATGTGTGCTTTGGGTGAAAACTGCACAGGATTGGTTGGTATTGGTGTGGACAGTATGTTGCCCAACATTTTAACAGTGTACTTATTTTTTTTTGTTAAAATAATTATGATAAATGTCATGTCCAAAAATTCTTTTCAAACTTTCCAAATTTAACCAATTGTCCTTCTATTTTTTTTTCTTATTTGATAAACAATGAATTACTGGTTTGATCCAATTTGTATTCTTCTTAGTTTGGTTCGATAAACATGCTTTTTGTTTTTCTCTTTATATTACAATGAAAACTTATTTTGAAGTTTGATTATGACTGCATGTTTACATTTATTTCTATTTACTATATGTACATATATAGGCAAGGGCCTATGTGGAGACCTCTCGACAGAATTTTCCATTCTTTAAAATGGGCATTGGGTGGTACTTAATGTTATACTTCTATTGTAATGTACACAGCAAAAACTGTTGTGTTAACCGGTGTACAAAGATGACCACACCAATTATTTTACACCGGTATTAAATTGGTGGTCTTAGTTTTATACACCTATAGGTGTTATTACAACACATTTGGTTGTTACATTTACAATCTTTGGTGTTATGTTCAATTTCTAGGGTGTTATTTTAACACCACAGAGTGTGGTCCTCTATTAACACCAATTGGTGTCAGTTTTAACACCACAGTTTTTACAGTGTATCTATTGTTTCTGTCATGTTTGTTACCTGCCTGGAAATGAAATACAAAATAATTAAATAAATAAATAAATGAATTTAAATAAATAAGCAGATCCTTGATAGACTACGGTCTCAAAAATTGCCTCGCTTTAGGCAATGTCTGTACAAAAAAAGTCTGACTTCAGTGGAATCTTGCTGTATGTTTTTTTCTCTCTCTCTTCGAGGTCTGAGGACCAGATGTGAAGGTTGATTTGGGGGCTTAGGTTGGGCTGCAACATGCCCAAGAGGACCCAGAAAGGATGACCCTAAAATCGCGATCTCTTGCCCTTCTTAAACGATGAAACAGAAGGAAAGCCTATCTCCATAAAATGAACGAAATTAGATACTTCATTCCTCTTGGGAGTCAAAGTCTAGTTCATCCAAGAGCTGCCGGTCACTAGGTCAAATGCAAGATGGAGTTATGGAAAGTCTGTATCTACACGTATTGAAGGTACGTATGACACGGTTGATTAAGGAACAAATTGCCATTGGTCAAACTTCATTACTTCAATTCATAATCAGAGCAGGTATAATGAACACAAAGCCGATATGATGACCATCTTTGATTTTTGTCGTGTTTCTCTGGCGTACAGCACGAGTGCGCATGTTTTTTGGTGCGTCGGGATGGGTGTGTGCGGTGTGGGTGTGTTGGTGAGGGTGTATGTGTGTCATGGGGGTATGTGTATGCATGTACCTATTAAGTCCGTGGTGTATGCCAGGGAGGGCGCGTGGGGTGTATGTGTGTGTGTGTGTATGTGTGTGTGGGCGCGGTCGGTGAGGGTGGTAATAGGTGTTTAAGGGTTAATAGGTGTTTAAGGGTGTGTGGGTGTGTTTGATAGTGGGTGTTTGGGTGTGCGCGTTTATGTGGATCGGACGACAGAAAGTGCTAGTGGGGAGGGGTAATTAATTGCTTCGCAATTTGATAGAGAATTTACAAAATGTGACCCTCAGCGTGGTATGAATGTGATAAAGACAAAATATTGGGGAAGTGGAACATATAGTCTATCATAATTCATCATTTGCTGTAGAATGAATTCTTCTTTGAGCCATTCCTTTAATATGTTTAAAGGTCAAGTCCACCTCAGAAAAATGTTGATTCGAATGAATAGAGAAAAATCAGACAAGCACAATGGTGAAAATTTCATCAAAATCGGATGTAAAATAAGAAGGTTATGACATTTCAAAGTTATATGAACGAGCCAGTTACATCCAAATGAGAGAGTTGATGATGTCACTCACTCACTATTTCTTTTGTTTTTTGTTTGAATTATACAATATTTCAATTTTTACTTATTTGATGATTAGGACCTCCTTGCCTGAAGCACAAAATGTTAAAATAATGAAATTCCACGTGTTCTGGGAGGAATGAAACTTCATTTCACATGACAATGACGAGAAAATCAAAATATTTCATATATTTCAAACAATAAAAAACAAAAGAAATAGTGAGTGAATGACATCATCGACTCTCTCATTTGGATGTAGCTGGCTCGTTCATATAACTGTTTTTGTGAAATGAAGCGAAATTTTGAAATGTCATAACTTTCTTATGTTACATCCGATTTTGGTGAAATTTTCAGTGTTATGCTTGTTGAATTTTTCTCTTTTTATTCAAATCAAGTTTTTGTCGGGGTGGACTTGTCCTTTAACACTTCCAGTCTGCTACACATTGTGTAGGAGTTATGTTGATTAAAAACATAGCTGTTATAGATCAAACCACACTGAATGCAGATAAGCGCAACATTAATGAGTTTAATATTTCCCTCTGATTAGAAATAAATTGTCATCTTTATCATGGCCAAACTTTACCATCTTTATCATTGTTCTGATGGACTCGTCACTAACTGAAATGCAAATATATTTTTCTTTTCCTTCATTTTTTTGTATTTCTACATTTGTTTTAACCCTTTGCACGCTGATGTTGCAATCTTGCACATTCGTTCAATTAAATTCAACAATCGTAATGATTTCTTTTTTCCCCTAACTTCAAACAAGATAAGCTAAGAAAGGGCAACAGTTGTTGGATAATGCATGTAAGTATAATTGGTGCAATACGGAAATCTTGCATTAAAGAATATTATATGGAAACAATTGACTGTTGTCATTATCATCCCCCAAAAATTAATTCAGCATGCAAAGAGTTAAGTAACCAAGAACGTGTTGCTTAATCCACATACATGTAGTCCTTTATTGTTGGTCAGTATAAAGTTTGAGGGGAATCGAAGCATGTTTTTGTAGCATCATTGTTGATTAAGAATCACTCTAATTTTGCCTTGACCAGAGATTATTGTAGAAACAAACTAAAACACAAACACGACATAAAATCAATCATCCTTTCCCATGGCTTGTTGCATTTTTTTTCGAAAAAAAAAAGAGTCCCTTACACTTGGGGAAGATCGCCCATGATATAAACATTTTAACTTTATCTATACCTTTTTATTTTTATGTTGGTGGCAAGCATGTCTTATGTAATCGTTATAAAACGATGAAAATGAAAAAAAATGAATTATTTTGAAATTGATTCAATAGAATACCATGATTTAGTAGGCAAACCATTTACAGTGTATCACAATAATATTTACTGTGATCTGTTTTAATTTATTACCATTTCCGTCCAAAGAATTATATAGCTTGAATGGAATGAATGAATCAGAGATGAGTAAACAAATAAATACGTAAACAAATACACCCATGAATAAATAAATAAACAAATCAATTAACGAAAAGATAGATGGAAATACGTAACGGATAAATATATTTTTGAAAAGGTTATCTGTGCATGTGACATCTCTCGTCATTGACGATGGATGAAGTAGAAAGCTTTAAAAGGGAAGGGGAAAGAAAGAAACAGTTACCCCTCTGGTTTCTGATAGGGTAGATGTAAACATCCTTTGTTTTTAGCTGACATGGGAATGATATAGGGAAGTTGAGGAAGTATCACAAGATTTGCATAAATCTCATCCTTGAACGGGTTTTGTTTCTTCTTGAGATTACTGTTATACACAGGGGTAATGATATGAAAGTACGCCCTTAACCTATATCATGAAGATCCGTGGACTTAGGATTACTTTATAGACGATAACTTTCCCAGTGGTCACGCAAGGTTAAAAGTAAATAGTTTAAGAATAACAACTGCAACTAACTTTAACATTCTCTGACATTGTAGGTACGTGCTCTATCCTGAAATATCAGAGAGATTTAATTTATAAAAGTATAAGGTTAATTGATTCAAAATGGTTACCACTCATATTTTGTTTTCAACGATCAACAAAAATGTGACGTTTATCCACATAGGTGATGTACGCAACGATCCAAACGGCTGATCTGCCGTGTTCCTTCACGTTCCTTAATAACCAAATATTACAAAATACATACTAAAGAAAGTCCCTAAATTCGACAGTGATAGCACCTTTTAGATAAGGTGCTATTGTGTGACATGAAATAGCATAATTGTGCACCATACCTTATCCTCCCTCCTTTTTACATGCACTTTGCACCCGAGGTGGTTGTGAGTTTCAGAAGAGAGTGCAGATGTTGTTTGCAATCAAAAGCATGCAATAAATACAATAAAGGTAACAAGTCTGCGCCATTAAGGGTGCAAATTGTAGCTTAGTGCACCCATGTACATGTAGGTGCAATTAACCTCTAAGAATGAAAAGTTGCACCTTTAAAGGAGGTTCCAGTGTCTATAATTCCTTGTCTTCAGAGTTGTTGATTATCGCTACAGCATCTGTATAAACTACCTTGCCTGTGCCTGTTTATTGAATCCTTGTTGCATTGATTCCTGGCTGTATCCTCACACGTTTCAAAACTTCCACCAAAAAATATGACTCCGTGCCATTGGGAGAGATTGCTACATTGTTTTCGACGAGGGAATGATCTTGGTCTTGAACATGTTGAACTTTTAAAGTCTCAAGATCCGAGTCTGAGTCATCTTAAAGAGAGTGATATGCTATGATACTGATGTTAAAAAGGCCCCATCACATTGCGATCGTTGCCGACATATTTTGGAATAAACCTGATAAACATGATGAGGTCAAGAGTGATTAGAATATGAAAGTCAAACAATGATTTTTCTATTTGTTTATTTCTTAGTATTGCAAAATAGCCTTATTAGTCGGCGGTAGCCCTAAATTGTATCCATCGGTTATTCAAGCTATTTTTTTCCACTCTAATTTAACAATAAATGAAAACGAAATCAAATAAAACATTACGTGCCCTTGATGTTCAACAACTTTTCAGGCTGTCTAATTTAAAAAAACAAGAGCATTTCTTTAATATTCTCTTATTAGATTTGAATAAGGATGTTAGTAGAAGTCAAAGAAAACATTTAGAAACATTCGATTGGAGCACTTCTAGAATTTCTCAAATTGAAACCAAATTAGACATGCAAAGGCCACGAGTTAATCAAAGGATAGTCGTTACTTCTTTAAATGCACATATTTATGAACATTATTGGTATCGAAGCACGTATGTCTAAAGCGTCATGTATCATTATTCATTACAGTTGCACTGTAACAGTGAGGGTTTCACAGTAATGTGAACGATTTAATTGCCTATTTTAATTGTATTGATTTCTTAGCACATTAAGCCACAGTGTGATATCAAACGCTAAAGGTTATAAGAAAGGGGGGGGGGCGGTGCAGGAATAGTCTTCTTATACTCCTTTGTATCAATCGACGGAAATTTCACGCTCGAGAGAAACTAAAATTGAAAATCTCTGAATTTCTTCACGGTTTGGCAATTTAATTATCTGAGCGTCCCGCCTGGCCCCACCAAGTATGGCAAAGTGATATAAATGTGGTAAAAGTTTGATTTATAACATAATTTATCATCGTCTTCGATGCATTTATCTCAGTTACTAGGTGTTTGAAAACGCTGTTTAAGCCCGTCACTCTAACAACTATTGTTTAAACTTTTAAACAACTTTGTAAACTTTTTAAACAAGTTGCTTAAAAAGTTCGAACAATTACAAAAAAAGTTTAAACAACTTGTTGCTAGAGTGACGGGCTTAAAACAACGTGCATTTTTTTTTACTGTGAACACTCTCTGAGATTTACGGTTCACGGAGTGATTCTTTTTAATAGCAAATTTCAAAGCCTCGCCAGACATGCCATACTATCGGTTTGGATTTACTACTGCAGTACACGTTCACATTGAGGGACTAGTTAAAGACCTTTTCATCTAGCCATCTAGTGAAATAATAATTCAGCAAGTCATCTTTTTTGCATTAAAGTTACATAATGCTGATTAAGTTCAGACTCGGTTCTCCGCCAACAAAAGTCAATTTCCATGATCGCTTAACTGCTTGAGGAGGATCAAAATTGGACAATGATAATATAGAAATATGAAGGCTTTCCTGTATACGCAAGAAAGCTGTAATGTTGTATTTTCGTATTGCTATTACCCTATTGTACCCTACGAGTGCTCCCTTTAAAAATCTCCACCCCCAGAACAGGATGAGAAGAGTCACCGCGTTAGATGCCAATAATGGGAATAGCACATGCAATGTCCTATCACATGGAATACTAACCATTTGCTACATGTATACGAAAAAGAATAAAAGTTTTCAAGGACAATTCTTGTTTTTCTGGTGGCTTTTGTTTCAACATTGAACGTGACGACTGCGTGACTGAAACCTGATAAACGATTTAATCAAAATAAAATGATGCACTTTCCATTCATAATGGGTGTTGTTCTTGTGCCCTCCCATCTGCTGGTTGGGAGCAGCGAATATCAGTTCTCCTCCTACAAATTTACGAATGTTTCTTCTCAAACTTCACTGGCACCTTCGCCCCGACCCGTATTCAAAGTAGTTGCTAACTTAGATGATGCAGTCGTAATATGGTTAAGGAATGTCTCCAAGAAAATATGAACATCGGTTCATCTGGTTGCTTAAACATTGAATAGAGAAGTGTACCGAATGAGGTAGGAACACCTACAAACAAAATAAAGCAAATTCATCATCAACCCGGTCCGCTTCCCCGTGTTTCGTTGTGTCATGCATGGTTTTCAATGATTTGGCTCTCTCCTATTTAATAACTTCATACCTGGATAGGACTATCCCCTTATCTTCCTGAACACTCTCTTTAAACTGTACTTGAACCCTCAGTGATAGCCATAGTTTAATTGATGTTGATGTGAATGAAACCGTTGATCAATGTACACGATGTGATGTGTACTTTTATCACACGCCCTGTTCAGCAAACCTTTAGTTTGGAAATCGTCATCGTTTTCCTTGGCGATATTCCAATCGAGGAAATATATTATTTCCCTGTACGATCCAAACCTTTAGACCCAACCTTTTCTCCCCCGTTCTATCCATGAGATAGAGATAAAAAAAATGAGCACTCTGTTATTGGTAGCAATGCTTAAAACAGGGGAACATAGCTGCAGGGTGTCTGGAGCAGTCGGGCCTTTAAGCCGGGAGATGATTTCGCTGACACTGCCTTGCTATTTCCATAACACCAAGCTCGAAAATACACTTGATCTTGAACTTGGGGTTTAAGTAGGGGAAGTTACAGCAGGTCCCCGTGGGCCGGGGCCTATCGGTTATTCAAGCCATGCTTCGCGGGCGCGATACGGAAGAATCGTTACCCCTGCCTGCTGTTGCCCTGGTTTTCACTGCAGTTAAATAGCCACAGCCATCATCAGGCCATGGCATTGAGGGTAGCCAAGGAAATTTGATGGCCATGTGCGAAAACGATCGGCCAAGTTTGAGGCGAGTGAGCGTTGACATTCCTTGTTAGTCACGAAGCTATTTTTGTCCCCGACTTTGAACCACTCTATTCATAGTTTTTTCGGCGGTGCTGTCTGGGGGCTCTATTACCCCATCCCACACTTCCCAGGGCAACTATTCTACTTCCCACCTACCCATCCTCGGCCCTCGTCACTTGCTTATCGCACAAACACAATTATCACAGTTCAATCTGTTTGATACAGAATTGCATGCAGGGTATCAATCATTATTCATGCAGGAATCTTTAACATCGAGTTACTGAGGGGTTTTTTTTCATCCAAATTAATGAAACGAACAAAAATATCCACAATGATGAACACAAGCAATGAAGCACTTAACATCAGTAACCCTTTTGACAAAGAGGTAACTGACTATTGCCCCCCCCCCACCCTCGGGGTTTTGGGACGTGAAATTAAGTGGTACAAAACCTTGATTGGTCTGGTATGAATAAACTTTTATCAATGAAATTCACACCCTTACGATGTGTCATATATACGATTCTTATTAGAATATGTATCATTATTATCACAATGGCGAATATATAGAATGAAACTAACCAATCGCCAAGCCCCCAACCCCCCATTCGAATTTTAAACTGAAAAAAAAAATTATTTCAGGTACGACCAAAGGAAGGGAAATTTTTGATAGTTCTTATCACTATTTGTATTTGGAATGGAAGGATTGCAGCGACAAGAAATTGATTTTGACATGATGCCATTTGTGTTTGGGATTAGAGTTAGAAAGAAATATATATCATATATATGCTTTCAAAGCCCAACTAAAGGGCATGAATATTCGGCATCACAAATTTGAACCGTTTTGCTTATAGCACGCAAACGACCAGAATGCCACAGTTCATTTTTTCCCCAAATCCCACTCGTTTCCTACTTTCCCAAAGTTCACTCTTCCTTACCTAATATATAGTTTCCCATTGGCTTTGATAGTCAAAATAGCCTCACATCAAGCTGTTCAGATTGTAGTTCGATGCCGAATGTATCACTACGTTTCTATGATACAGTATTCGATTAATGAATAATTTAAGTGGTTAAAAAGATTCCAGATGATCCGATGACAATTTCATATTTATTCTGCGTCATCTTATAAGTTAAATAGACTTGTAATCTGCATCACTGGAAGCACTGGCGGATTTGGAGTAGGGGGCACTCCGGCTTCTGCCCCCCCCCCTTTGAGAGCCACAATAAAAAAAAAAAAGGATGTACTAAAAGTGACATTTTTACCAAAGTGTGCCCGCCCCCCTTTGAAGCGAGGACCTTTTTTTTGCTTGTCAAACTTTTTTGCGGAGGAAATGATTTTAAATTTAAGATGAAAACCATTTTTTAGGGGGAAGGGAATGTTTCCTCTTGTTCTGAAATGAAGACTACGTTGAAGATGACACATATTGAAACAATACTAAATGTAAATTTTGAAAGGAAGACATGAAATCCAAAACAGAAAATAAAGATGACAACATACGGTCTTAGACTGAAAAATAGGATTGTTCAAGGATAAAACGTGACACTTTATCGAAAACACAATATACCACATTGCCCATGAGTACGCAAAATCACGGTAAGTATGCTTTTATCAAATTTATCTATTACAACCTTTTTTTTTCCTTTCAACTTGGAAATTATTTTGTTCATGTTGTTTTAGAATTCCCAAGCGTAAAGCCTTTCTGGAAACGTATTGTGGATTTGATTGATTTAATGTTTAAGGAAAAAAATTATGTTAGACGAAAAAATATTAATAGTCGGTTTTGATTCCACACATGAAAATCAACATATATAAATAGATTCCGTGTGTATACTCAATATGCATTATTTTCAAGGTAAACCATACAACAGTTGTTCTATATGGCATGTGTTTAGATAAGAAATTCTTTTAGACGATGATCTCGAATATTGTCTCTAAGACCGTGGATGTTAATACATGTATACATGTTGGCAATTGAATGAATAAAGAACCTCATACATAAGGAGAAAAAAATAAGATAAAATAAATAAATAAATGAATAAATAAATATATAGATAAATAGATAAATAAATAAATAAAGAAAGAAAGAAAGAAATAAATAAAGAAAGAGAGAAAAAAAGAAATACGGGGAAAAAAATCTGTGAAATTATTATCAAAGGCAAACATCAACTAATTGGTTGCATTGGCCATGATTACAAGGTTGTGTATCTGAACGTGTATTTGGATACAGCTGTATGATTTGCGATTTTACACAGAACTCCCCCCCCCCCCCCAATCGTTTCCGTTTTCTCCACGGTGAAAGTTTCTTGAACTCGGGAAGTCAAACGTGCTCAGTTCCAAAGCCGTTTATAATAAGTAACAGCCGAATATTCCTTTAAAAATATATTTTTTATGGAAAAAAGGAAGAGTCCAAAACCGTTAATTCAAAACTAAAAGCCGAATATATCTAATGATTATGTTTATGGTGAAAAAGAAATAAGATCGCTTTTTTTTATTCCCCCACTACAAAAATAAAAAGGATAACATTTTATTTTTCATGTAGATAAGGCACATGCATGTTTTCAGAAAAGGGCATAATAATTCTACCCATGTATAGCTCTGTGATCATAAATGACAAAAACCCATTTAATCATTTTATTTTTCCTGGCAGGAAAATCTAATAATGAAGATTTTGGATCGTTTTCATCAATTTACCGTGTCATTGTTGATAATAAGTTTTTCGAATAGGGTTCTTTGATTAAAGGGGAATCCAACCCAAATAAAAACTACTTTCTAGAGGATAGAGAAAATCAGACAAGTTAATATACAGTAGGTGAAAGCTTGACAAATATCGGAAAAGCAATAAGAAAGTTATTAATTTTTAAAAGTTGTAAATATGGAAAAAAGCTATACCCATGGAGACTTCAAATCGGCCGCATATGTGATGTCATAGTGATGTATGGCAAGGACTACTCTTCCATGTACCGTACTCCAATACATTAAATGCTAACCTGTCATATTTTTCAAAAGTTTCAAAACTTAAAATTATATTTTTCTTTCATGAGGATATAAAAATTATACTTCCTGGGTTATATTTCGATTACGTTTGAGGCCGCTATCAAGCACTGCTTATGGTAGTGGTCTACAGCATTTGTTTTTTGTCTACTATACAAAACTATCAATAAAAATTTTTGCCAATTAATTATGATTTGTATTTATTTTTTGTAAAAAGAAATGTATCACTACTTTTTTATGTTGTACATGTTGTTTCTAAATTTCTGTGGAAAAAATGCTGAAATTGAAAAAAAATCAAAATCAATTACTGCCCCAGGGGAATGGGTGCCTATAGGAGAAAAAAAAACGAATCCCTGAAGTAGTCATGGCCTATGGGAAGTTGTCCTTGCTCCTTGTCATACTTTACTTACCCAGGGGCCCGTTTCAGAAAGAGTTGCGTTTAAACACAAGTACAAAAATCAATCGTAAGTCAAAAATGCGCGTTGTTGATTGGTTGAAAATTAAGTTGCGCATGATTTTCAGAGATGCGTTTGATTGCAACTCTTTCCGCAACGGGCCCCAGCTGCCAATTTGAAATCTACCTACTCTGGAGATTTTAATCTTAAAACAGCCATAACTTACTTATTTATTGTCCAATTTCTTTCACAGTTTCACCATTCTGTTTAATTTATTTTACTGCTTTCCAACACCACATTTATGACAAAGGCAGGAATCCCCTTCAAATAATGGATTTGCAAGATTGAAGATATTGGGATTAGAAAAGGGTTAAGATCGTCTTTAAAGGGCATATACAAAACAAAAGCCTTAATAGCCCCACCTCAAGTCCTCACCTGTATATCCGGACAACTTCATCACCCATAATGCAACATTCTGAACGTATAGTCTTGAATCAAAGGCCCACTTGAATTTTTAAACATCGTTACTCAATACATTCAAATCACACCGCGACGATTATATTACTAAGTAGCAAAGCTGGTATTTCCACTGAAAAAAAAGTTTCCCACACATATTGACTTATTCATAGGCTAATTTATCCTCTGTTTCACTAATGCTTATCTCGAAGATATATTTTAGGACTGGCTATTTATAACACTCAGTCAGTGAACACAACATAGATCATTTACCTTTCTCTTTAATGCAATGAAGGAGAAACACATTAATGTAATAGGCGTACTTGTCGTGTGTGTTGTCTTAATGTTCCAATAAGAAGTTGCTAAGCCATGCGGAAGTAGTTTGTTAAAATGTTTGCTAGGGATCAGAAGGTGTGCACAATATTAGAGCGAAAATAGAAACATAAGTTCAGTGTGTTCAAATTTCATCACCGTTCAATCAAACTCTTTTAACAAATTTGAAGTTGATATAGTACGTAAGCCAGTCAACATATGCGTGGTAAGTGATTTAAGGTGGATTATACATGTATAACCTTTATTTGAGTTTTTTTAGAACCCTAAACCATAGAAAAACTGCAAGGTGTTAAATGCAATAATAAAAGTAATCAATAGGTACTTTAACAAGTTAAAATAGAACCAGATTGGTATTTAATCCCGGCCAAAATACTGACAAACCCCCTTCGGCTTTACCCCTCTTTTACCTTCCATCTCTGTCGCCCCCCCCCCCCTCTTCCCTTACTTATCCCCCTCTCTCTCTCTCTCTTTTTCCACCTGGACCCCCCCCCCCTC